>NC_133188.1:56192500-56222500 GCF_049306965.1 Danio rerio | reverse complement strand
CCACTGAGACATCGTGCTGCATTGTGTGAGAGTGTATAAATAAATGTGTGTGTGTGTGTGTGTGTGTGTGTGTGTGTGTGTGTGTGTGTGTGTGTCTGTGTGAAGGACTCTCCACCGCTGCACTTCAGAGCTCATTTCCCGTCTGTAAGAGGCCGCAGGTCTGAGAGGCAATCATCACATCTATTATAGATCTCACGCTTTCCACTCACTCACACAAAGAGTCCAACACACACACAGACACACACACACACACACACACACACACACACACACACACACACACACACACACACACACACACACACACACACACATACATACATACAAACACACACACACACATAAACAGCAGCTCATGTCAGAGATCAAAGGGTCAGTGAGAACACACACACACACACACACACTGTAGAAGATGATATGACACATCTAAACAGTTTGTGTTTGTTATTTTGTGTGGGATCTTAGACTAGAGTAACTGAGCTTTCATTAAACAGTGATTAAACCTAAAACAGCATCATTCACATTAGTGATTAAATCAGGAGCACATATATAGAATGGCAAACAGCCAACAAGGGCGTCATGGTGGCTCGGCGGTGTCACACTGTGGCCTCACAGCAAGAAGGTCTCTGGTTTGAGTCTTGGCTGGGTCAGTTGGTGTTTCTGTGTGGAGTTTGCATGTTCTCCCCGTGTTGGTGTGGGTTTCCTCCGGGTGCTCCGGTTTCCCCCACAGTCCAAACACATGCGCTATAGGGGAACTGATCAACTACACTGGCCGTAGTGTATGAGTGTGTGTGTGAATGAGTGTTTATCGATGTTTCCCGGTACTGGGTTGCAGCTGAAAGGGCATTTGCCATGAAAAACATATGCTGAAATAGTTGTCGGTTCATTCTGCTGTGGAGACCCCTGATTAACAACGGACTAAGCCGAAGTATGAATGAATGATTGTTGCCCGCAATGTTTTTGTTCAAATTAAGACTTTATTACAATGCAAAATGATTACTTGCAAAAAATAGTGAAGCTTAATTCAACAAAACATAGCGCAGTGTATTCTGTGAATAATTAACAAGTTAATTTATTATGGCACAAATAAATTTGATAAACCACAAGGCTGCTCTTACACTATGTCTCCGATTGTAATGAAGCTAAATGTGCATGTAGAATACCTCACCTTAAGCTTCACTAAGCCCAAAAACATAAATAAACAATAATAATCATACACAAACTGATCTCGCATAGTATCTTACTCTTAAAATGAGATCAGTAAGTTTTTTGTCTATTAATAAGATTGTATATTAGTTTTGTAGTATAGAATAAGTGGGTTTAGTGAGCCATTTTTAATAGACCAACATAAAACAAGCAACGTCTTAAAAATACAAGGCTTGTCATAAAGTCTGCCTCTGATGTAATTAAGCTTGTATTTTTAAGATGTTATTAAATCTGCTTGCATGTGAAATAATTATTTTAAGCTTTACCACCTAAGAGAAGAATCTTAATCTAAAATAATTAATTTGTTAATTTTCATTTGGCTTAGTCCCTATTTCAGAGGTCGCCACAGCAGAATGAACCACCAACTACTCTGGCATATGTTTACGCAGAGGATGCCATACCAGCCGCAACCCAGTACTGGTAAACACCCATACACACTCATTCAAGTGTTTGGACTGTGGAGGAAACCCACGCCAACACGAGGAGAACATGCAAACTCCACACAGAAACGCCAAATGACCCAGCTGGGACTTGAACCAGTGACCTTCTTGCTGTGAGGCCACAGTGTGACACCACTGAGCCACCGTGCCGCTCTTTAAAACAACCATTGTTTTAATAATCTAAAAACAATCATCATAGTCTTACACAACGTGATCTTGCATAGTGTTGTATTCTTAAAACATATCTAGATCATTAGGTTTTTGCGGGGCTAAAATAAGATTGTGTTTGCAGTGTGATGAGTTGATCAAGGATTCACAGCCTCTTCAGATCTGTCTTTCGTGCACGGTACTTTGAGGAAAGTTCACAAGTGGGTTAAACTGCGGCGTGTTGCAGGAGAGACGCAGCCATGGAAGAAACGGCCTTTATTCGGCCTTCAGCCACTCCACAGCACAGCGGGAGCACGAGGAAGGTTAGCAGACTGGAAAGAGTCCGAGAGCATGAAATAATCAGGCCATGATGACAAATGAGACGAGGGATGGAGAGAGAGAGAGAGAGAGAGAGAGAGAGAGAGAGAGAGAACATAAAGAACATGAAGAGGAAAACAGAGGGAGTACAACATTTTGACCAAAAAAAAAAAAATTGCAGTGTCCCAGATAGAAGTGAACACTTGTCTCAGCTTTAGGAGCGAGTTGCAGTGACACACACACACACACACACTCTCCATTCCTCAGTGAATTCCTCTCGAATGTGTCCTCACCGCTGGCCTTATTTCGCAAGGTGCCTTCATGAGGAGCGTCCCAGATGAACTTCAGAAGTTTCCTGAGCTGAGAAGTTGAGGAAAGTTGTGCAGAGACAGGAATCCTCTAAGCCAGAGACAGATGGAAACAAGCCTCCTCTATGACAGAGACAAATGGAGACAAGCATCCCTGATGGCAAAGACAAATGGAGACTAGTAGAGACAAGAGTCCTCCATGACAAACAGAAACTGAGAAAAGTGAAGACAATTGTCCTCTATCAGAATGAAAACCAAAGACAAGTGGAGACAAGTGTGTCTTATCAGAAAGAAAACTGAAGACGATCAGAGACAAGCATCTTTGATGGCAAAGACAAATAAAGACAAGTGGGAAAAAGCGGAAGTGTCCTCTATTAGACAGACAAGTTAGACAAACTGAGACTGTTAGACTGTCCTCGATCAGAAATAAAACTGAAGACATGCAGAGACAAGTGTCCTCTATCAGAAAGACAAATGGAAACAAACTGAAACAAGTGTCCTTGGTCATAAAAACCAAGTAGAGACAGAGACTAGAAGACACAAGCACCCTTAATGACAGCCAAATATAGACAAACTGAGAAAACTAGAGACAGAGTGTCCTCTATGGAAAACTCAAATGGAGACTGGGGGAGATGAGTGTATACTATTGAAAAGACAATTGGACAGGCAGAGATAAACAGAGACTAGAGGAGACATACGTCCTCTATGAAACAGAGACAAGCTGAGTAAAGAGAAGACAAGGGTCCTCTATCAGAAAGAAAACTGAAGACAAGCAGAGAGAAGTGTCATTCATCTTAAAAGTCAACTGGAGACAAACTGAGACAAGTGTCCTTGCCTATAAAAGGCAAGCAGAGACAAGCATCTTCAATGGCAAAGATAAAAGGAGACAACTGGAAAATGCAGAGACTTTAACAAAGAGAAGTGGAAACAATCTGAGACCAGTGTCCTCAATCTTAAAAGACAAGGAGAGACAGTCATCTCTGGAGACATCTGAAGACAAATGGAGAAAAGTGTTATTGATTATAAAAGACATGAGACAAATAAAGACAAATGGAGAGAGGTGGAGAAAAACAGAGACAAGTGTTCTTTATTAGAAAGACAAGTGAAGACAAGCAGAGACAAGTGCCCTTGGTCAAAAAAGACAAATTGAAACAAAAACGGAGACTAGTAAAGGCAAGCATCATCAATAGCAAAGACAAATGGAGAGAAGTGAAGAAGAGTAGAAACAAAGTCCTTTACTGGAAACACGCATAGACAAACGGAGACTAGTGGACACAAGCATCCTCAATAGCAAAGACAAAGGAGACAAACTGAGAAAAGTGACGTCTAAGTGTCCTATAGGGTAAAAACACATGAAAAAAGGGGAGACAAGTGTCCTCTATTTGAAAAGACAAATGGAGACATACTGAGACAAGTGGAGACAAGTGTCCTCTATAGCAAAGTCAAATGGAGAAAATGGAGGACAAGTGTCCTCTATCAGAAAAGACAAATGGAGACACACTAAGAAAAGTGACGTCTAAGTGTCCTATAGGATAAAAACACATGAAAAAAGGGGAGACAAGTGTCCTCTATTTGAAAAGACAAATTAAGACACACTAAGACAAGTGTCATCTATGGAAAAGACATAAGGAAACATACTGAGACAAGTGGAGAAAAGTGTTTTCTAAAGCAAAGACATATGGAGAAAAAGAAAAAATAAGTGTCCTCTATCAGAAAAGACAAATGGAGACAAGTGGAGACAAGTGGAGACAAGTGTCCTCTATGGAAAAGCCAAATTAAGACACACTGAGACAAGTGTCCTCTATGAAAAAGACTTAAGGAAACATACTGAGACAAGTGGAGACAAGTGTCCCCAATGGCAATGTCAAATGGAGACCAGGGGAGACAATTGTCCTCAATAAGAGAAGACAAGTGGAGACAAACTGAGACAAGTGAAGACAAGTGTCCTCTAAGGCAAAAACAAATGGAGAAAATGGGAGACAAGTGTCCTCTATCAGAAAAGACAAATGGAGAGAAACTGAGACAAGTGGAGACAAGTGTCCTCTATGGAAATATCAAATGGAGACTAGGGGAGACAAATGTCCTTTATCAGTAAAGACAACGGGAGAGAAACTGAGACAAGTGTAAACAAATCACAGAGACAAATTGAGACACACTGAGACGAGTGGAAAACCCAAGCTCATTCTGGAAACGTAGCCCCGCGGACGTTTCTGGAGACCGCGATTTACGTGGCCGGAGGTACGTAAAGGCCGCGTTTGGTTTTTTTCGAGCGAACGCTGCGGGGCGGTGTGGCGCCGCTTCGCCCCTTCTCTTCGCGCTAGCCGGCCGACGGTTCGCCTCCGAGTGGAGGGCTTTCCCGATGCAATCAGTTTGTCCACTTAGCTCACAGCGTTGCGTCGACGGAGTGGAGGCCCCGGACGAGGAGGAGGCGGCCGCGGTGGACGACGACCGGGATCGAGTCCGGGGAACAGCAGGTTCCGGAAATCAGGTAAGACAAAAAACAGAATCCGAAAAATAAGGGCGAGAACGCGGCGGGATCCGAAAATGCGGAGACGAGGGCTTTTGCTTTTTTTTTTTTTTCTGGACGGCTTTTGCGAACTGTCGCTCGGGTTTAGGGAAGGAGGAGGAGGAACAGGAGGGTGGCCGAGTTGGCCGATCCGGCGGCTTTTCGCGCGAGAATGGCGCGGGCGCGAACAGCGCGCACTCCCGAGAGGCGCCCGAGACGCGAAAAAGCGTGCACAACGGCCTATCGCGGATCCGCGAAAACAAAAACCGCTCGAATACGTACCTCCCGGGATGTAAATCGCGGTCCGCAGAAACGTCCGCGGGGCTACGTTTCCACAATGAGCCCGGGTTGCAACTGGAGACAAGTGTCCTCTATGGAAAAGACCAATTAAGACACTGAGAGAAGTGTCTTCTATCGACAAATGCAGACAAGTGGAAAAAAGTGAAGACAAGCAGAGACAAACAGAGGTAAGTGTCCTCTATGGTAAAGACAAATGTAAAATAGGGGAGACAATTGCCCTCTATCGCAAAAGACAAACAGAGACAAGTGGAGAAAAGCGGAGACATGCTGAGACTACTAGAGATGAGTGACCTCTGGAAAAGACAAATGAAGACATGCTGAGACAAGCGGAGACGTGTGTCCTCCAATGCAAAGATGAGCTGAGATGAGTGCCCTCTATGGCTAAGACATGAGAGTATCAAGTGTCGCTATATTCAGAGATCGAGGAGGAAAAACAACAGAGTGTAGAGATAAATCTGAGCAGAGGAAGAGCAGTTCACCCAAACAAAGGTATTCTGAGAAGTGCCCAGACAATGAAAATCAATGAATGAGGGCTAATGTTGTGCCTCAAATCATCTTCTTTAACCAGAGTAAATGACCACATTTCTAACTGGATTCTTACTGTGCTAAATGATCATTGGTGTCTTGCTGTTATTCTAAAACGTAAACTTATATTAAGAGCCAAAATTATAGACAAATGATATTAAAATTATTAGAAGCAGCTCATAATATATGCCTTGTGTTCAAAAATACCAGAGTGTCTGAATCTGAATTATGATCACTCAACATCTTCCATCTATAAAAAATACATAAATGCTCAAAATGCTCATTATTGAGCATCTCAGATATTAACCGAGATTTCCATTGGAGATCAAAATTAATTATTCATTACGTTAAACAACATTTTTGGCAAAATCCCCAGAAACTCACACTGTAATTAATAAATAAATAAATAAATAAATAAATAAATAAATAAATAAATAAATAAATAAATAAATATATATATGTGATCAATTAATCTTGACAGCATTCACTGTAACTGAAGTTATTTAAGTTAATCATGTTGTAACTTAATTTCATAAGTTACGCAAGCAATTTTAAGTCAGTTTAACACAATATAAGTTCAGTGGACTCATAAGCTTAATTTGACTCAGCTTAAAAATTTAAGACAACCAGATTTTTTTACAGAAACACCATTCAAGTATAATATTACCATATTTATTTTCTTCATAATTAATAATAAATTTCTAATAAATAGACAAGAGGTCGACGCAGTGGCTCAGTAGGTAGTGCTGTCGCCTCACAGCAAGAAGGTCGCTGGTTCGAGCCTCAGCTGGGTCAGTTGGTGTTTCTGTGTGGAGTTTGCATGTTCTCCCCGTGTTGGTGTGGGTTTCCTCCGGGTGCTCCGGTTTCCCCCACAGTCCAAACACATGCGCTATAGGGGAATTGGGTAGGCTAACTTGTCCGTTGTGTTTGTGTGTGTGAATGAGTGTGTATGTATTTCCCAGTGATGGGTTGCGGTTGGAAGGGCATCCGCTGCATAAAACATATGCTGGATAAGTTGGCGGTTGATTCCGCCAACATGGGGAGAACATGCAAACTCCACACAGAAATACCAACTGACCCAACTGGGACTCGAAGCAGCGATCTTCTTGCTATGAGGCCACAGTGCTGACTAGGGATGTAACGGTATTGTTAATACCGTCATACCGCAATATTATTTTTTTTCGATATTACCGAAGTCGCATGACTCGGTAAAACTATAGGTCTTCTGAGAAAATTTGCTCAGGCGAATGAAGCGAACGGGAGGTAGCGAAAACTACAATTGCCATCAGCCCATGCTTGACCATCATCCCTTGCGGTCTGTTGTCGCTACAGATCCAGTAATGCGGAAATGGAGTGTGCTGCTAGAAGCGGGGATGAAAAGAGCTGGAAAACTCTAAAGCAGGTCGCACACCAGAAGTGGCGCTCGGCGGCGCGCCGCGCAGCGCCATGTATTTTAGAATTCTAAACATAGGTTTCTATCAGGATACACACAACGGCGCCGCAAGTCGGCGGCGCCCGGCGACGGCTCGGGACGCAGTTCATTTTTCAGCCGCGCCACAGAGCGCCATCTGATTAGTTTCATGTTAAATATCATTCGAATGTGCGCGTCTGGTGTGTGATACTTATAAACTGTCCTGTACATCTGAAAACGGAAGCGGGGCTGCAGACATTCGCCTCTCTGATTGGGGCTTTTCCTGAATATTAAGTAGCCTAACACGCACTGTTCAGTCCTGCATCTTCTCCGTGTAAGTTCAGACTTCGCAAGTTTGATCAAGGCTGCAGTCTCTTCTTCTCAGTTTGATATGGAAAAGCAGATTATACCGAGGACACGGGTAAATCTTCAAAGGGAACAGTGTACTTTATAACTTAATTCACATCACCCTGGCTTCGTTGTTTCACTTTCTCAACAAAATGTAAACATGATTTAAGGAACTGCCTATTTTCATTTTAATATTAGCAACTTAGACAGCAGACATGTTGAGGCGTCGTGCTGCATGAGCAAACACTGCCTCCAGAAAAACACTGCCTCCTTTCAATTTCAGTGAAAATACGAAACACAGCCTCTCTTTTGCTGAGTATCAGTTTTAAGAATCGATAATGGCCATTTTAAAAGTATAACATACAATAAGTTTATACATTATAGGAAATAAAGGCAAGCGATCAGTCAATATACAGAATGTACGTGGTTACATTAATCATTAACTTATCTTTGCGCTCAGCCAAAACACGTTACCTGAGAACAAGTAATAGATTCCAATGACCAAAGTCAGGGAATATGTCGTTAGATAAAGACAACAAGATAAATGAAATATCCCGTTTAATAAATATAGTGAGATTAGATCCAGCGGGAGATGCTTGATGAGAAGTCCGACTAGCAGAGCTCTCATCTGGGTAGATGGGCTGAGTGTGATTAAATGTTGAATGTGATGAGTTTTCAACAATACTAAATTGAAACTTTATTTTTTTACATGGTTTAATAATTTTTTGTTATTAAAATTGAAGTTCCTGTTTCAAAGCTTACAGATAGATGGCTAATTTGTATGTCATTGACACTTTTGGCACTTTTTTGGAGTATTTTCATAAGTTTTGTTTTTTCCTGTAAATGATTCAATAAATACCGTACCGTGACATTCATACCGAGGTATTACCGTACCGTGAAATTCTGATACCGTTACATCCCTAGTGCTGACCACTGAGACACTGTGTCAAACTCAAGGAAATGAAAATGAGCAGCACTTGCTTTGGTCAGCAGCAGGTTGTTTTTTTCTCTGCTTTATTTGAGTTCATGTTTATTTGATGTGGAGTGACAGAGACGCCGGTGCTTTGACTGAGATCAGTGTTAATGTCATGTTGCGTGTGTGTGTGTGTGTGTGTATGTGTGTGTGTGTGTGTGTGTGTGTGTGTGTCGGACCTCAGCCTCTCTGATTGTGTTTATGCAATGGAGCTGTTTTAACACACGCTCAGGCTTCCTGCTGTGACTCAGAGCCGGTAAATGGATACAGTAATTACAACTTTCTGCATACTTGACATTTTAAAGGCTTTAAGGAGTGGAGGAGGAGAATGAAGCCTCTTTATTTCCCAACAGCAGACGCTCCTTTGACTTTCAGAGACCGAGAGTCTTCAAAGCTCAGTGTGTTCACCAGAGACACATCAAAGAGGAGAGGAGAGACCATCCCCTCTGCCCATACAGTATGAATATATCTACAGTCTGTAGCTGAAGTCAAAATTATTGTCTCTTCTTCTTTTATAAATGTTTTCCAATTGCTGTTTACCAGAGACTATTGAACACTGCAGAAATGCTTGCTTTTTGTCTCATTTTATAGTCCAGATATCTAAAGATTCCTAAATATAGAAGCATTTTCTAGACAAGCTAAAATATTGGGCACTATCATACACCCAGCGCAATAAGATGTGTTTGCTTCGACATGTTGCTATTTTCAGACCAATGCAACCTTCATTTTCCCATTTTCCGCCACGTTGTTTAAATAGCAAATCTATTTGCACCACTTTGTGGACTCATGGGTGTTTCGCTCTAGAAAATAGGGGCGTTAAGGCACATGAGCTTTAGGGCTCTATTTTGACGTTCCAGGCGCAAAGTCCAAAGCGCAGGAGCAAAAGGATTATGGGCATGTCTGAATACACTTTTGCTTATTTAATGATGGAAAAATCTGCTTTGCGCCATGGCGCATGGTCTAACAGGGTTGAGCTTATTCTCTTAATGAGTTATGGGTAGGTTTTGAGAATAAACCAATCAGAGTCTTGTCTCTTATTCCCTTTAAGAGTCAGTTGCGTCGCGCCACAGCGCATTTGCTATTTACATGGCGGACTTTGTAAGTTGAAAAACTGAACACTTCACTATCAGGAAAACAGTTCAACAGAATGAGATATGAGCCTCCTCATTCTTTACTTTCACTTTCACTCTCATGAATAGGGAACTGTGGTGTGCACAAAAATAGTTTAAAAATTATTTCTAAATTCAGTTCTAATCTCCAGAATAAATGAACAATAATAACGAAGTGTGGTCAGAAAACTGAGTTATATCCAAACACACATGCTGTGCCCCCTTATGGTTTAAAACCAGGTAGGCAAATCTAAGCTTGATTTTAATAAAGCAAATATAAATATTCATTCATTCATTTTCTTGTCGGCTTAGTCCCTTTATTAATCTGAGGTCGACACAGTGGAATGAACCGCCAACTTATCCAGCAAGTTTTTACGCAACAGATGCCCTTCCAGCCGCAACCCATCTCTGGGAAACATCCACACACACATTCGTACACTACGGACAATTTAGCCTACCCAATTCACCTGTACCACATGTCTTTGGACTGTGGGGGAAACCGGAGCACCCGGAGGAAACCCACGCGAACGCAGGGAGAACATGCAAACTCTACACAGAAACGCCAACTAAGCTGAGGCTCGAACCAGCAACCTTCTTGCTGTGTGGCGACAGCACTACCTACTGCGCGACTGCTTCGCCCCTAATATAAATCTGCATATAATAAATAATAGTACTAAAAAGCCCCCTGAGATGAAGGCATGAAAGTATGATTTTTATATTTATCTAGAAAATAATATTTTTTGTAAGATTTTAATCCTTTAATTATTTTCTATTTGTAAAGGTATTTGCGTATTGCTCTACATTTGTGTATTAAGCAATGTTTAGGCGAGGTGCACAACTAGCACAGTCTGCGCTGGACTTTAGTCCTACTCTCAGCTGGTCTATTGAACAGTCTAATTTAGTTTCTCAAAATAGCACCGCTTTTTTTAGACCAAAACGCCTATGGGCGCACATATGAGCGCAAATTCATTTGCTATTAAGCAGTGTGGTGCAAAACGTCAAAACGACTCTTGTGCCAAGCTGAAACTAGCAAACAACAATTGCCTAACGTCTTGCGGCCCATTGCGCCGGGTGTATGATAGGGCCCTTAGACTTTGCACCTAGATCGTTAAAATAGAGCCCATGGTCTTGTTTTCAGAAATAATGTCAAAATAAAGTGAGTTTTTCCTTAAAGCAAGCTAAAGACATTCACCTATCTGACAGGGGAGGTAAACTAAATAATCTTATTTTCACTTTGACAAGATTATTTAGCTTTTTTTAAACTCACTTCATTTGGACTCATTACTACTGAAAACAAGACTGTAGTTTTGCTTGTCTAGAAAATGCTTGATTTAAGAATGATTAGATATTTGGACTAGAAAAAAGACAAAAACTCTGAGTAAGAAAACTAGTTTTTGCAGTGAACCCATTTATAAACCAGATATTTTTATTAGCTAATTACTTTAGTTTTTGTCATGATGACAGGACATAATACTTCACTAGTTATTTTACTATTTACACTACCTGACAGAAGTCTTCTCACCTATTCAAGTTTTATAAACACAGATAATATCTTGACTTGTCGTTGTTGATTCGATGTCAGAAGTGTCTCTATGAAAGGCGAAGGCCTCTAGATTTTGCTTATTTGAGCTCAATAAAATCTGATCATGTCTTGATGTTGAATGGCAAAGAAAGCCTTTATGCAGGACTCCCAGAGCTCATCAAGAGTCTTTGCGTTCATCATCAATACCGCCTCCTTTATCAGCTCAATAATGTTGATGTCTGGTGACTGGGCTGGCCAATCCTGGAGCACTCTCTGCTTTCAGGAGCTTTGATGTGGAGGCTGAAGTATGAGCAGGAGCGCTATCCTGCTGGAGAATTGTCCCTCTCCTGTGGTTTGTAATGTAATGGGCAGCACAGATGTCTTGATACCTCAGGCTGTTGATGTTGCAGATCTCTCACACGCCCCCATACTGAATGAACCCAAACCATAATGTCTCCTTCACCAAACTTGACTGATTTCTGTCAGAATCTTGGTCCATGCTGGTTCCAGTAGGTCTTCTGCAGTATTGGTGATGATTGAGATGCAGATCAGCAGATGATCCAGCAGAGAAATCCACCTTCTGACACTTTCACACATCATCAACTAGAAGACCAGATACTATCTGCTGCTCTTACAGCTGAGAGTGATGACAAGACTTTTGTCAGGTGGTGTACCAGTATTCAGCTTAAAGTGACATTAAAGGCTTAATTAGGTTAATTAGGCAGGTATTTGGACAACAGTGGTTTGTTCTGTAGACAATCTGAAATGTAAATTTTTAAGGTGACTAATAATATTAATCTGAAAATGATTTACTAAAAAATGTAACTGCTTTAATTCCAGATTTAAAATAAATAGGGCTTTAGCCAGAATAAACATTATATGAAATACTGTGTAAATATCCCTGCTCTGTTAAAATCCCTTGCGAAATATTTGCAAAAGAATAAAAAGGAGGGCAAATATTATCAGCTGAATGTATAAAATGTATGTACAGTGTGTTGAGATGAAGTTGTCAATGTCAAGCCGTCCTTCCTTTCTTCACAGACTTCAGTGCTCGACATTGACTTACAAAAGCATTTCTGTCCTTCAGCGCACTTCACCAACACACAGAGAGATTCAGAGTCTGTTCTCTTTCACTCGCTTCATTGCAACCCTCAGTGGGAGGATGAAAAGATGAAGAATGCTGAAAAGAAACTGTACAGACGAACCTGTGAGATATAAGCAATCTCAAGTTGCAGTTTCTCATTTCCGCCAATGTAAATCTTATTTGAACGTCAATCACATTTTTCTGAGCAATCCAATGGGCTCCATGCACAGCTAGAGTTTTAAAGCCAAGGATAAACTTCTGATGAAAACTTAATGAGACTATTTTCAATTTCACAAGGTTGTATTTACAGCACGGATGTAATGTAATACAATACATACAATAACAATACAGTTAAATAGACTCAAGCATTCTTTAAGTTGTTCAAGCGTAAAACGAGATAAAAGACTGTTGTAACCACTAGCACCGTCAGTAGCAACAGGCTAGCGCAGAAAATCCATTGAAAATACTGGGATAAAATAAATGGTCATATTTTAGAGATAGGGCAGGGGAAATGAGTTTAATTCAGTGCCTTTAACAGGCAGTGAAGATCACAGATTTTTAAAGAAAATCTGATTTTGTACATTTTGTAATGGAAAGACAGGTCACCGGAAGCCCTTGAGCTGCCTGGCCAACCCAATCTCATGGCGATTCGTAATTGTTTGATTTAGTGGCTAGTTCATATGAATTCGTACAATTTAGAAAGATTTGCTGATCACCCAATGACGGTTGGGGTTAGGGGTGGGGTTGGGTGCCACGCCTCCTTTTTAAAACTTATATTTTCGTTTGACTAAACTCGTACACATTAGCCACTAAACTGACAAAACGTAAAATACACGTTTCCTAATGAGATCAGGCTGGCCTGGCTGAAAATTAAAAGTCTGTGTGGATAAAGCTCATTCTGTCTGGTATGTGAAATGCCCCGCCACCTACAGGACGATTTAGGTGTTTGCACTCTGAAGTACTAAATTCTTGAAGTACTCGAATTTTCTTTAAGTACTAAATTCTTGTACTAAATAAGTACAATTTTTATTACATATGTATATTTTTTAGACCACATTTATGTGCAATGTATATACTGTAAATTTTCTTTTTTTTTTCTTTCTTAAACTCTACTATTTTTTTATATATATATTTTATATTAATGTTAAGCACCTTGGGTCTGAGAGTAACGCAATTTCGATTCTCTGTATGTCTTGTACATGTGGCTGAATTGACAATAAAGCTGACTTTGACTTTGACTTCATTCGTTCATTATTTTCTTTCTTTCAGGGGTCTCCACAGCAGAATGAACTGCCAACTATTCCAGCATATGTTTTACGCAGCGGATGTCCTTCCAGATGCAACCCAGTAATTGGAAACACCCATACACACTCATTCATATTCACACACTATGAACAATTTAGTTGATCAGTTCTTCAGTGTTTGGACTGTGGGGGAAACCGGAGCATCTGGAGGAAACCCACGCCAACACGGGGAGAACATGCAAACTCCACACAGAAACACCAACTGACCCAGACTTGATCCAGCAGCATTTCTGCTGTGAGGCCACAGTTTGACACCCCTGAGCCGCCCAGGTACGAAATATTCATGTGCAATTTTTTGTATTTATTCCCTGCAGACTGAACTGTCTGAACACCTCTCAAAATGCTTTTTACAGATGCGATAAAAGAAAAAACAATTCCAAATTTTGTTATGATTGATGAAAGATTCGTAGTGTGAAAATGTGATCTGACAGATAATATCTTAACATGTTCCATGCTATTTTTTTTTATAAATACATGATCTCATATGGTAATTTTGCTTCTCTATTGGATACGGTGTGTGTTCATAAATAATCGAAAAAAAATTTCGGCCATTTCCAAAATGTGTAGCCAACGAAACTAAAACTTTCAAAGAATAAAAAAAAATCAAAATTTTTTTCCTTGACAAATGAAAGCGCAGGACCCTATCATGCACCCGGCACAATAAAGCGCAAGACGTGTTTGGTGTGATTTATTGCTATTTTCAGACCAGCTCAACAGTATCTTTTGCATTTTGCGTCACGCTGTTTAAATAGTAAATCCATTTGCTGCACTCTGTGGACTCATGTGTGTGCTGGTCTATAGAGGAGGTGTGTTAAGGCGCATTGTTGGAGCGTTGCAATTTTGAAAGACTGAAATAGACCGCAATATTGACCGACTAACAGCTGCTCTAAAGTCCAGCAGAGCACGTAAGTTATGTGCATATGCAGGTTCAAACGCTGAACACACTGCTGAACACACAGGATGATCAGCAACAGAAAAATTTCACTGCACATGAAAACAATTAAAGGATTAAAATGATCCAGAAATGATGATTTTCTCCATCAATATGACCACACTGCCTCCATGCCTTCTTCACCTCGGGGGGCTTCTTCAGTTTATTGATGAGCATCTGCATCTGTATAATGTAGGGATGTAACGGTATCAGAATTTCACGGTACGGTAATACCTCGGTATGAATGTCACGGTACGGTATTTATTGAATCATTTACAGGAAAAAACAAAACTTATGAAAATACTCCAAAAAAGTGCCAAAAGTGTCAATGACATACAAATTAGTCATCTATCTGTAAGCTTTGAAACAGGAACTTCAATTTTAATAACAAAAAATTATTAAACCATGTAAAAAAATAAAGTTTCAATTTAGTATTGTTGAAAACTCATCACATTCAACATTTAATCACTCACTCACTTACTTAGATAGAGATGGTTTTAAGGAAAATTATCATATAAATATAATCTGGTAAAAGCTGGTATCTCTGGGTATTTACAATGTCCCCTGCAACAGAAAAAAACCCTCTCATTTGGGACTGAGGTTTCTGGGACAGAGATATGACTTGGCCCAGGTTGACAGCAGTGGGGTAACGTTGTGCATTGTCTTTCCCCCACTTGAGAAGACAAACCATGAGTGAGATAGAGATCTCTTTGCAGTACAAGTCAATGTCTGCATCAATCTGAACAGTGTGCTGTGTTTCTGCAGTCCCCATGACTGCTATTAGTCGTATTCACCAACTTGCAGGCACGTGCACACATAGGGCTCAACCTGTGCAGTGCACATGCCCTTTTTAGTCTTGGATATAAAATGCCCTTCCAAATCGATCAAAAGTGCCCCCGCGACGCGACACAACCTCCGTCCAGCCCTTCAGTAGACAACACCGCTCTTGAGAATGCGCGCTCAACCCCCCCCTCGGCGCTTTATAATACGCTCGCGACAACACAGCTGATCAGAACGCGCGACAACACTGCTATTCAGTACGCGCGCGGCGACAACACCCGCTTTAGGTTCGATCATTTCCATCTTTTTTTCATCTCCGCTACTAGCAGCACACTCCATTTCCGCATTACTGGATCTGTAGCGACAGCAGACCGCAAAGGATTATGGCCACGCCTGGACTTATGGGAAATGTAGTTTAAGCTACCTCCCGTTCGCTTCATTCGCCTGAGCAAATTTTCTCAGAAGACCTATAGTTTTACCGAGTCATGCGACTTCGGTAATATCGAAAAAAATTAATATTGCGGTATGACGGTATTTACAATACCATTACATCCCTAGTATAATGTGATTATTATCATCAGTATTATTGATTATCTGCAGATTTATAATAAACACAAGTGTAGATGTGTCCAGCTGTGGGGTTTTGGAGACGTCTGCATCAGCATATGTGGATAAGAACAGGACGTGTGTTTGGATATAACTCAGTTTTCTGAGCACGTTACATTATTATTGTTCATTTATTCCTTTGCTGGAGATCAGAACTGAATTTAGAAACAGTTTTGAAGCAAATCTTTGCGTTTAACAAAGGAGCTTAAATATTTGAGCTAATGGATGTGTTCAGTGGAGTGAGTTTCCACCGTTTCCTCACTCCACCAAAGTAAAGGAGTAAAGTAAAGAGATAAAGTAAAGAGGCTGAATGGAGGAGGCTGGTTCTTTATCCTCGCGCTGCAGATGCTCTGATTAACTGTGTTCTCGCTAGAGAAGCGTTCAGCATTTACACATAAAGTCCACCATGTAAATAGCAAATGCACCATGGAGCGACGCAACTGACTCTTAAAGGGAATGAGAGACGAGACTCTGATTGGTTTAATGCAGGTTCTGCTCAAAACACAGCCAGAGCTCATTAAGAGAATCAGCACAGCCCTGTTAGACCATGCACCAGGCGCAGAGCGGATTTATCCATACGTAAAACAGCAAAAGTGGATTCCGAGACACCCTTAATGCTTTTGCGCCCTGAGCTTTAGACTTTGTGTCTAGATTGTTAAAATAGAGCCCATAGTCTTCAAATGTGCTTGACAGATGTGTTATAGGTTGTTCAGGGACAGCAGATGAAAAATAGCCTTCTGGCTAATTCTGCTGCAATTGCAGAAATACTAATTAATGTCCGTGTCTCTGCCAAATGAACAACAAAATAATAATTAAATCTTGCTCACATTTGCATGTTATTTTTATGAATGAAAGAATTAATAATTTTACATAATTTTGGACTTGGAGTGTGTAATGTACTTAAAGCTGCAGCAGGAAATCTGGCAGAGCCTATATTATAAACAAAAGCTACTGGCTGATTTAGAAATGGGGAGGGGCTACTTATTTGCCCCGCCCACATTTATGTTTAACTTCAAATTATGCCAAACATCAAATGCAAATGTGTTTTTTAAGGCACTTCAGACTCAGAGGACATTTAAGAAGTGTTTTAAAGAATACACACTAAACTAACCCTTTCACTGCAGTCTTAGATTATATTCTTATAGGTTATACAGTAAGAAATTGGACAGACGCTTTGGGAATCCAGCTCCTGAAGCCAAACGTGCTCCTACGGTAAATCTGAAAGTTATAATGTGATATCATTCTGATAGTGTGCTCTTCCAGCTATAAATCTATTCAGACGACTGAGAAATGCAGCCCCTCAGGGGCAGAATCAGTTCTTCAGTTCTGATTGAAGCTGCATTATTCAAATCACAGGCAGCAAACACTGTGAGCTGTCCATCGCCGAGACGCTAATCTACATCTGAGACTCAAACTGCTTCATAAGGAAGGACAATCTGAAACACTCAACGTGGAAACACTTCATGCGCCTTAATGCATTAACAAAGTCATACAGTTGAAGTCGGAATTATTCGCCCTCCTGTGATTTTGTTGTTTTCCTCCTTAAATATTTCCCAAATGATGTTGAACAGATTCAGGAATTGTTCTCAGTATTTCCTCTAATATTTGTTCTTCTGGAGAAAGTATTATTTGTTTTATTTGGGCTAGAATAAAACCCGTTTTTAATTGTTTTAAAGCCATTTTAAGCTCAATGTTATTGGCCCCTTCAGCAATATTAGTGTTGGATTGTCTCCAGAGCAAACCACTGTTATACAATGACTTGCCTAATTACCCTAACTTTACCCTAATTACCCTAGTGAAGATTTAAATATCAGTTTAAGCTGAACACTAGTGTCTTGAAGAATATCTGTCATCATGGCAAAGAGAAAATAAATGAGTTATTAGAGATGAGTTATTAACACTATTATGATTAGAAATTAGAACTTTCCTCTCCGTTAAACAGAAATTGGAGAAAAGATATACAGGAGGGCTAATAATTCTGACATCAACTGTATACACTAGACTGTTAATTTCTACATACAGCTGAAGCAGAATATCAACACAATGTGCTAAAGATGCATGCTAAACACATATTGCATGTTTAAACTGGTAAATAAAGAAGCTTACCATGGCTCAATGCAGTAAAAAGTGATATTAGAAGGCCAAATGACAGTATAGAGTACTGTTTTTAATATTTTTTCTTAATGCATTAATCCATATTAAGCACTTAATATGTTAATATGTTCCTGTCAGTGTCTGAATAATGCGGAGGTTAGTGTATACTCCATCAGCTGTTTTAGTTTCTGTCAGCTGTGTGTTTTTGACTGTTTGACTGTTCATCTGGTGTCTGAATAATGTGCAGGTCACAATCCTGTTGTGTTTGTGAGTGATGTTATTCATTTGTCATCATCAAGAGGGCGCTAGAGTGCACCATTGTAATGAAAAAGTAGGGTTGTAGAAGAAGTGCTCTTGAGAAACTGTAGCATGCTCACCTGAATGTAAGTGAATTTTGTTTAATCGGCATGGTGTGTTTTAATGCATTGGAAGTGTTGAGTGAAGGTTGTTTTAAGCTCAACTGAAGTAAATGGAGTGTAGATGAGAGAAATGTTAGGTGTGAATGTTTTATTAGTCATGGTAATTGAGCAGTTTGTTTTTTAAATATGTAGAAGGACGTTTGGTATTGTGGACAGTTTTCAAAGCTGTGCTGGATATTTTGAATGTACATGTTTCTTCTGAGCTTCATCTCATCACTAATCGTCAATACTGAGGTGAAGTTTGTGTTATGTTTGCACATTCGTCCATATTCTGTTTGAAATCGCATGTAAGCGTGACTTGAACACAACATTAGCACTGTGCATTTTACCTGTGAACAGTGTTGTGCACTGAGTGTCATTGGCTGCTAATATAATTTCACTATTTAGAATTTGCAACTAACACTTTTCTGAGTTCATATCATCAAGCAGACAGTTCTAATGCACGAATATAAACCCAACTTCACCCCAGTATCATCAGCTCTGTGGATTTAGCTAGTGCTTTTGGCTTCAGTAATGATCAGAGTTGGGTGTAACGCGTTACTGTATTCCGGGTAGATTTCAGCTTTTCCTGATTTCAGGATCGGGAGTGAAGGTAACTTCTGAAGATGTGAAGAGAAGCATTGCTGCTTATGAAGCTGTTCACATATCATGTCATTTGCGCACACAAGTTCGATATTTCCAATGTAGGCACGGCTTGCGCACACTTATTGGGAGTAAAGGCTTACATGTTCCAGATTTCTTGTATTCAACAGTATACAGGAGGGTGAATAACTCAGGAGGGCTGATAATACTGACTTCAACAGTATATAACTATATTTTGCAGTGTAACGGTGGGCAGCATGATTCAGAAGAGCTGATCAGAAACACGGAGCGCAGCAGATGCTTCAGTTAGACAGCTTGATGAAGTTTGCTGTGTTTTTTATTTTTTCTGGATCTTCTCCACATGTTGTGTCTGTCAGGATGCAGAGTGCTGATGTTTCTGTCCATATGGCTGCTCTGAGCAATAAACGACAGGTATTATTTATAAACGCTCTGATGAAACGTCTCCATCACGAGCGCTTTTGTTGAAGCAGATGGAGTCGGGAAGAGATCAGCGTGGGAGAGCTCAACGCTGCAATATGCATGAGAAACGCATTGTTTGTGCAGCTCGTTCTCTGCGTTTTGTCATTCTGAACACCTTTAGATGAAACTCAGAGAGGTTTTTCCCCTACAGGCTCATGCGACTCGTAACTTTCGTAACACAATCTCGTAACTTTTTGATTTAGTGGCTAATTCGTATGAATTCGTAAGATCTAATTCGTACAATTTAGTACAATTTGCTCATCCCCCAATGACCGTTGAGTTTAGGGGTGGGGTTAGGTGCCACGCCTCCTTTTTAAAATCGTACAATGTCGTACAACTGAACTCGTACCAATTCATACGGCGTTTTCTCGTGAGATCAGGCTGGCTTTTACACTAAATATATTAATGCATTCGGCATTTGAGATCTACATTTCACAGCTGCAGAACTGAAGCTTTCTTCTACTTGTTGTTTATAATCTCTTCATCATAGTTTACAATAGCCGCTGTTATTGTAATTTATTATTACACTGCTGTCTGGAATACATGGGCTGCCCGGTGGCTCAGTGGTTAGCACTGTGGCCTCACAGCAAGAGGTCACTGGTTCAAGTCCTCCGGGTGCCCCAGATTCCCCCACAGTCCAAACACATGCGCTATAGGAGAACTGATGAACTAAATTGGCTGTAGTGTATGAGCATGGGTGTGAATGAGTGTGTATGGGTGTTTCCCAGTACTGGGTTGCAGCTGGAAGGGCATCTGCTGTGTAAAACATATGCTGGAATAGAATGGAGAAACTATGACGTCAATTTGTATGCAAAAGCTCGGAAGAGAGTAAGCATTTTAGCAGTTCTGGTTCCCTCGTCCCAAAGTCGATGGGCTTTTTGAATAGGATTTTGATTAAACCGCCTAAATAAGGTGTCGTTATTTCAATGACTAATGGCATGAGTGCAGTATTACAAGTGGCGATCGCATACATGTACAAGCATGCGAATCTCTTTGCTTGCGCGCTGATTCCTCTGTTGGTGCACAAAACTTCTTACGCCCCCTTAAATATACGTTGATTAAGTGCCAATTTTCTTGTCCGCTCTCAAATAAACACTGCTGAAGTGCGATTTAGTGCGTTTATGTAACGAGTATGTCTCATGTGACATTTATTAGATTTGTTAGGAATATTTATGATCTGCAACTGGGTGAGGCATTGACGCAGTAGGTAGTGCTGTCGCCTCACAGCAAGAAGGTTGCTTGTTCGAGACTCAGCTCAGCTAACATTTCTGTGTGGAGTTTGCATGTTCTCCCTGCGTTCGTGTGGGTTTCCTCCGGGTGCTCTGGTTTCCCCCACAGTCCAAACACATGCGGTACAGGTGAATTGGGTAGGCTAAATTGTCCGTAGTGTATGAGTGTGTGTGTGAATGTGTGTGTGGATGTTTCCCAGAGATGGGTTGCAGCTGGAAGGGCATCCACTGCATAAAAACGTGCAGGATAAGTTGGTGGTTCATTCCGCTGTGGCGACCCTGGATTAATAAAGGGACTAAGCCGACAAGAAAATGAATGAATGAATGACTGATCTGCAACTGCAATAGTGTTCAGTGGTCATACATCAGCAGAGTTAACACTTCAACAGAAAGCGCTGGAAATAATAAAAACACAAGAAAAGTTGTCAGCCGAGACAGTCTGGCTCCATCTTTCCTTGGTGCATTATGTGTTCTTGTATGTCATGTAATTTGCATATATTAGCATATCTCAGATTTCTACAGTATGTGTGTGCTCTGCATGAATGATGTAAAGACGAGTGTGAGAAGCGCTGCAGATGCAGAACAGTAAAGCGCAGATATTCACCAGAGGTTGACTAGAAACACGTGTTCGATCTCCTGCAGGATCTCCAGCTCTCGGAACACGTTGCGGACCTCGTCCCGCTCGATGCACTGCTGCTTGTTCATGTACTTCATGGCGTACATCTTCTCTGTGTCCCGCTTCTGCACGATACACACCTGAAACACACAATCGCAGAGTTACGAGCAGATCACATCGCTAACATTCATTCACACACAATCATTCACACACACGCACACCCATCCATGCACAAATATAGACAATCACACACACACACACACACCTGTGACCAACACTACTGACCACGCACACTTGTTAAACACATACTAACACACACCTTGTAAACACACATACACCTGTGGCAAATACTACTTACCACAAACACACACACACACACACACACACACACACACCTGTTAATCACACACCTGGCCACAATTACTGACCATGCACACACACCTGTTAAACACACATCTGTAAAACTAAAACACACACACACATGTGAGCAACATTACTGACCACACACACACACATCTGTTAAACACACACACACTTAAGGCCATGATTACTGACCACGCAGACACACCTGTTAAACACACGTCTGTAAAACTAAAACACACACACACAGAGATATCCGTGACCAACATTACTGAACACACACACACACACACACACACACACACACGTGACCAACACTATTGACCACACACACACACACACACACACACACACACACACCTGTGACCAACAATACTGACCACACACACACACACACATACGCACGCACGCACACACGCACGCACGCACGCACGCACGCACACACACACACACACACACACACACACACACACACACACACACACACACACACACACATACACACACTCACTCACTCTCACTCTCACTCTCACTCTCACTCTCACACACACACACACACACACACACGCGCGCGGCCAACACTATTGACCACACACACACACAAACACACCTGTGACCAACATTACTGACCACACACACACGCACACAGGCGTGGCCAACACTATTGACAACACACACACACACCTTTGACCAACATTATTGACCACACACACACACACCTGTGACCAACATTATTGACCACACACACACACACACACACACACACACACACTCACACCCATTAAACATATACTCACACACACCTAGTAGACACGCAAATACACTGACACACACACCTGTGACCAACACTACTGACCACACACACACGCACATACAAACCTGTAGCCAACATTACTGACCATTCACACACACACCTCTGGCCAACACTACTGACAACACACACATACACCCACACACACCTCTGGCCAACACTACTGACAACACACACATACACACACACACACACACACACACACACACACGTGGCCAACACTACTGACAACACACACACACACACACACACACACACACACACACACACACACATACACACACACACACACACACACACACACACACATACACACACGCACACAAACACACACGTGGCCAACACTACTGACCACACACCTAAAAACCATACAAGTGCTCCTGCTGCTGTTTCTGTGATAGTGTTAATGACCGGCGCTGGATGAAAACACACAGACGGTGGTGTCCTCATTCAGCTGCATGAGTGAACTATCAAGTGAACTAGAAAGTGTTCTGATTCTGTCACATGTCTGCTGAGCGTCCAGAGGCAACAATAAACCCATGCAGCGTCCAGCAGAGAGAGAAAAGCCCATCAGCAGCACAAACAGCTCAGAGCGGCCAATAAACACTGAGCTGAACTTTAGAGGAGCCTCTGAGCTCAACAACAGACCAGTGAAAACACAGTAAAGCGGCTGTAATTACATCCATCACACTTCAACACAAACCTGCGGCGCCGCTAACTCTGACAAACAGCCCAATATCAGGACAGCAGCACAACACATTAGCCAGGACAAATCACTCAAATAACACACACTGCTCTGCTCTGACCAGAGAGACATGCACTAAACCACAAACATTAAAGGTGTTTTGACGATGCTGCAGCACAGAATGCAGAACAGTAAAAAGATGCGGCCGGATGACTGTAGATGCAAACTCATTATTGCAACAACATACTTGTTGTAAACATACAATTTCAAGGTAATGCATAATTGCGAGACGTAATTCAAAATTGCGAGATGCAACTTTTAACTGTGAGATGTAACTCATAATTATAAGACATAAGTCATAATTGCATGACGTAAAATCACAACTGCGAGATGTAAAATCATACATGCCAGACGTTAATCATAATTGTGAGACGTAACTCATAGTTGCGAGACAAAACTCATAGTTGCAAGACGAAACTCATAGTTGCGAGACAAAACTCATAGTTGCAAGACAAAACTCATAGTTGCGAGACGAAACTCATAGTTGCGAGACGAAACTCATAGTTGCAAGACGAAACTCATAGTTGCAAGACGAAACTCATAGTTGCGAGACGAAACTCATAGTTGCGAGACGAAACTCATAGTTGCAAGACGAAACTCATAGTTGCAAGACGAAACTCATAGTTGCGAGACGAAACTCATAGTTGCAAGACGAAACTCATAGTTGCGAGACATAATTCATAATTGCAAACAAAATTCATAATTGCGAGACGTAACTCATAATTGCAAGATGTAAATCATAAATGTGAGGCGTACTTCATAATTCAGAGATAAAATTCATAATTGTGAGACATAATTCATAATTGCGAGACGTAACTCATAATTGTGAGACATAACTCAATTGCTAAATATAAACTCATAATTGTGCGACATAACTCATAATTGCAAAATGTAAACTCATCATTGCGAGACGTAACTCCTAATTGGGAGAGGTAACTCATAATTGCGAGACGTAATTCATAAATGCGAGACATAACTCATAAATGCGAGACGTAACTCATAATTGCGAGACATAACTCATAATTGCGAGACGTAACTTATAATTGCGAGACGTAATTCATAAATGCGAGACATAACTCATAAATGCGAGACGTAACTCATAATTGCGAGACGTAACTCATAATTGCGAGACGTAACTTATAATTGCGAGACGTAACTCATAAATGCGAGACGTAACTCATAATTGCGAGACGTAACTCATAATTGCGAGATGTAACTCATAATTGCGAGACGTAATTCATAATTGCGAGACGTAATTCATAATTGCGAGACGTAATTCATAATTGCGAGACATAACTCATAATTGCGAGACGTAATTCATAATTGCAAGGCGTAACTCATAATTGCGAGACGTAACTCATAATTGCGAGATGTAACTCATAATTGCGAGACGTAATTCATAATTGCGAGACGTAACTCATAATTGTGAGACATATTTCATAATTGTATGTCGTAACTCATAATTGCGAGATGTAACTCATAATTGCGAGACGTAATTCATAATTGCGAGACGTAACTCATAAATGCGAGACGTAACTCATAATTGCGAGACGTAACTCATAATTGCGAGACGTAACTCATAATTGCGAGACATAATTCATAATTGCAAGACGTAACTCATAATTGCGAGATGTAACTCATAATTGCGAGACGTAATTCATAATTGCGAGACGTAACTCATAATTGCGAGACGTAATTCATAATTGCGAGACGTAACTCATAATTGCGAGACGTAACTCATAATTGCGAGACGTAATTCATAATTGCGAGACGTAACTAATAATTGCGAGACGTAACTCATAATTGCGAGACGTAACTCATAATTGCGAGACGTAATTCATAATTGCGAGACGTAACTCATAATTGCGAGACGTAACTCATAATTGCGAGACGTAACTCATAATTGTGAGAGGTAACTCATTATTCTGATACAGCTCAGTTTCATGATGTAAAATCACAATTGCGAGACATAATTGTAACTCATAATTGCAAGATGTAAATCATAAATGTGAGACAACTTATAATTATGAGATGTAACTCATAATTGCGAGACGTAACTCATAATTGCGAGACGTAACTCATAATTGCGAGACATAATTCATAATTGCAAGACGTAACTCATAATTGCGAGATGTAACTCATAATTGCGAGACGTAACTCATAATTGCGAGACGTAACTCATAATTGCGAGACGTAACTCATAATTGCGAGACGTAATTCATAATTGCGAGACGTAACTCATAATTGCGAGACGTAACTCATAATTGCGAGACGTAACTCATAATTGCGAGACGTAATTCATAATTGCGAGACGTAACTCATAATTGCGAGACGTAACTCATAATTGCGAGACGTAACTCATAATTGCGAGACGTAATTCATAATTGCGAGACGTAACTCATAATTGCGAGACGTAACTCATAATTGCGAGACGTAACTCATAATTGTGAGAGGTAACTCATAATTCTGATACAGCTCAGTTTCATGATGTAAAATCACAATTGCGAGACATAATTGTAACTCATAATTGCAAGATGTAAATCATAAATGTGAGACAACTTATAATTATGAGATGTAACTCATAATTGCGAGACGTAACTCATAATTGCGAGACGTAACTCATAATTGCAAAATCATAAATGTAAGATAAATTCATGATTGTGAGATGTAAAATCATAATTGAAAGATTTTAACTCATGATTGCAAGAAATAAACTCATAATTGTGAGACATAACTTATAATTGTGAGATGTAACTTCAGGCCAGTGAACTCCTGCTGGCTGCTATGATGGTTAAATATTGATAAAGACACCTGTGATTGTGCTTGAACACACATTAGACATGTTGGTAAAGGTCAGTGCTGGTGAATGTGAGGAGCTGTTATGGATATACTGAAGATCTGCTCTGCTGCATTTCCAGAACCACAGCGTGCTGGATTACTTCTGAACTGTAGTCAGTGACTGATTTCAAATTATGCATTACTTTTAGTCAAAATAAAAGAAAATTAATTTTTTTATTCAGCAAAGATGCATTATGTTGATCAAACAAAACAATTACTATTTAATAATTTACAATTACAAAAGGTTTCATTTAGATTAAATTCTGTTCTTCTAAACTTTCTACTGATCTGGGAATCCTGAAAAATACAATATAGAACAGTTTCCACAAAATATGAAGCTGTAAAACTTTTTCTACATTGAAAATAAGTTGACATGGACAAAAATGTTTCTTTAACAAACCAAGGAACATTGATTTTTTTTATTATTAACTTCATTTAATAATAGTAACGTATAGTAAAAACTGTGTTTTCAAATCACACCATAGTGAATTAATTGATCTGTTAATCTGTAACAACTATAGCAATTGATCTGTTGTGGTGATTCTACAGTTGTTATGGTAACACAGCAGCTGTAGTTACTGATCTGTTGTGGTGATTCAACAGTTGCTATGGTTACACAACAACTATAGTATTTGATTTGTTGTGGTGATTCTACAGTTGCCATGGTAACACAGCAACTACAGTACTTAATTTGTTGTGGTGAGTCTACAGTTGCTACAACTACATTAATATAAACAAATGAATGCTTACTATACTGAAATTATTACTGTAGTTTTCTACAACTCTGAGTATATTACACTGCATTACACAACAGTTGAACTGTAGAGAACACTGATGTAAACTACATTATATATTACAGTTTACTATGTATATATATATATATATACATATACATATGTATATATATATATATATATATATATATATATATATATATATATATATATATATATATATAAACTATGCTAACACAACAACACTAGTAATTGATCTGTTGTGGTGATTCTACAGTTGCTATGGTGATGCAACTAGTAATTGATGTAGTAACTTGTACGATGCATCGTTTGGGAAAAGAATATTGTAGTGACGAGTGTTTCCCAAAACCTATAGCAGCTTTTTTTGCAGATTCATCATTTAAACCATGTTAGTTGTAATGTAAAATGTTGATACCGACGCTCTAAACGGGGTGGAGTAACAACTTCATTAGAGAAATGTTTTTTTTGTGCAAATTATATTGTTTACATTCCTCACTTAAAAAAAATGAATAAATTTTTAGTTTTGGTAACAACATGCACACGTTTTCCATATTTATATATATATATATATATATATATATATATATATATATATATATATATATATATATATATATATATATATATATATATTACCACAACTGATTAATTGAAGTACTTTACTACAGTACTGTTCAAAACACTGTACATGCCAGTATGCATGTTCAGAGGCCCTGTGGAACAGCTTCTCCTCAAAATGAAGAGGATGACTGGGAAAATGTCCTCCACAATCTCATCAGCAATGTGGAAGACAGCAGAGACGTGTTCACTTTATTTTAGTTGCCATGATATAATGGGTTTGATAGAGAGATTAATTTGAAGAGTGAATAGTACAGTAGACTACAAGTGTTTCCCTATTTTCTATGAGTTACATTTCTGCTTGTGTTGGTTATATTTGTGTTTAAATGTTTTTTTTTAAATTAGTATGGTTCACCTTTTGGATGTTTAATAAAGGTTTTTAAAATAAAAGGTATTCTTTACATCCAACATCTATTCTCTGTGTCCTTAAGTGTTTGAAACTGGAAATATCTCATCATATACAGCCAAAAATGTGACGGTTTATTAGATTCAAAATGTAATGTGTAAGTCTATTTTAGTGTTTTGGTTATTGTTAATAAATAGTGCTCTAATATAAATCATATCAAAGAGCACAAAAGGAAGAGAGAACACAAGACACAAGTTGTGAGTCTGCATATAATCTCACTGAGTGAGCAGTGTACTGAGAGCGTGCAGGAACATTTGTGCATGAGCAGTGCATATTTGAGAGAGCGTGAGACAGTTTGCACGCGAGCAGCGTATATTTGAGAGCTTGCAAGCAGTTTTGTCCACAAACAGAGGAAATCGGTGCACTAACATTATATTGAGAAAGCTGTTCATCATGCTTATTTTGTGCAGGACTGTACTGTGTAGTAAACCACTTGAATTTAAAGTGAATAGAATAATGGCAACAATAAGAGAAGAAAACATCTGCATCTTCTGATGGCAGTGGAGTTTACATATCGCCCTGTTGTGTCTAATATGAATATAGTCAAACTATTCACAGATATTGCCAGATCATCACTTTACCCTCTACCTTACTTTTAACAGACTTGGATCATTTGTGATTCTGACTTTCATCTGTTCTTGCATTGTCTTGAGCCTTCACGTTGCCAAATATATACTATACTGTTAGTATCCTGGAGAGGTCACAGTCATTCTAAGTCATCCACAGTCATCAGAGTCGTTCTAATTCTGTAGTTATTTGGGTGAAAGTAGCTAAACAGTAAAATAAGAGTAATGTAACATATTACAATTCTGAGACAGTAATATTGTCAGGTAAGGGATTAATTTAAATATCAGTAATAAGTAATCTGTAATGTACTACAGTTTGGAAGTAACTTGCACAACACTGGTAATGACAGTAAAGCTCTGTTGGAGCAATAATTATTGAAAACATTCATTCATTCATTTTCTTGTCGGCTTAGTCCCTTTATTAATCCGGGGTCACCACAGTGGAATGAACCGCCAACTTATCCAGCAAGTTTTCATGCAGCGGATGCCCTTTCAGCTGCAACCCATCTCTGAGAAACATCCACACACACATTCACACACACACTCATACACTACAGACAATTTAGCCTACTCAATTCACCTGTACCGCATGTGTTTGGACTGTGGGGGAAACCGGAGCACCCGGAGAAAACCCACGCGAACGCAAGGAGAACATGCAAACTCCACACAGAAACGCCAACTGAGCCGAGGCTCGAACCAGCGACCTTCTTGTTGTGAGGCGAAAGCACTACCTACTGCACCACTGCTTCTCCCTTATTGAAAACAAAAAAGCAACCCAGGCTCATTCTGAAAACATAGTCCTGTGGACGTTTCTGGAGACCACGAAATACGTCCTGGGAGGTACGTATGGCTGCATTTCATTTTTTAAACCTATGCTACGGGGGCGGTGCAACTCCGTTCCCTTTCGCACTTGCCGGCTGACCGCTTACCTCCGTGTGGAGGACTTTTCGCAATCAGTTTGTTCGGTCAGCTCATCGTGTGCGTCGGCGGACTTCAGATGCAGAGAGGAGTTGACAAAGGCGTCCGGGTTCGAGTCTGGGGAAGAGCGGTTCCAGAAATCAGGTAAGTCAAAAACAGAATCCAAAAAATAAAGCAACGAGTTCATAACAGGGTGAGAACAAGGTGAAATCCGAAAAAGTGGTAAGAAAAAAAAATCAGAAGAGGGATTTTCTTTTCTAGACGCTTTTCTAAATTGTTGCTCGGGTTTAGGGAGGTGAGCAGGCGGGCGAGTCAATCGGTAAAGCTGGTTGGGTTCAGGGAAGGAGGAGGGTGGGTCAGCCGATTGGCCGGTCGCGCGGTCAATCATTCGGTCAGTCGGACAGCGGCCTCTGGTGGGTTGACGCGAGAACAGCGCGGGCGCGAACGGCACTCGCGAGAGACGTTCGACATATGAAAAAGCGCACACAGTGGCCTCTCGCGGATTCGCGAAAACAAAAACTGCACAAATACTTACCTCCCGGGACATATTTCGCGGTCTCCAGAAACGTCCGCTGGACTACGTTTTCAGAATGAGCCTGGGTTGCAAAAAAGCCAAACTTCTGAGTATATGCTGTAATTAAAAAAAGCTGTGAAGCTGTGTACACAATCACACACACACACACACAAACACACACACACACACACACACACACACACAAACACACACACACACACGAATAAATGA
>NC_133188.1:56167500-56187500 GCF_049306965.1 Danio rerio | reverse complement strand
AAGGGCGATTATAAGCAAAAAGACCTCAGCCTATAAGGTTAGATGTTTTCTTTCCCTTATTTATTTATTTATTTATTTATTTATTTATTTATTTATGTGTTTGACGCATGTAACTCGTGTGCGATCGGAGTAATGACGGCAAGCCATCTTTCCCAGACTCGGGGCAAAAAAAAAGTGTTATAAAAATAAAGTTGCCGCAGGACATAAACGAAGTCCTGCAAGTTTAGTTTTAATAATTTAGTTCCAGTTCTGTTCAGTTTTTTTTCTCAAAACGTCTGTTCTTCTTTAAAGTAAAATTTTAGTTTTTTGTTGTTGTTTTTTTTACTTGTAATGGCTCAGTATCTCAATATATATATAACTTAACAGCCACAAATATAAATAACACAACTTGCGGGTGCAACCAACAAGGGTTGTGCATTTTAGTTTAACTTTTTGAGCGTTATAAGCAGTTCGGTGTTAGTTTTTATATCAAACCGAAACTAAACAGCGCATTCTCTCCACCTCCTCGTTCATAACCAGCTGGACACACGCTGCTGAGGCAAGCAGGAGAGATAGCCTACTCCATCATTCATAATCTTAGCTGATGTATCTGAGTCGAAAGAATATATTAAAGAGGAATGTTCTTTTAACAGTCCCGATACGTTTAATCTTTTTATTTTTTTATTACTTTTTTTCCTGTCATTTCTCTTCATCAAATTATTTTTTAAGCTGCTTGATTATGTTAAAACAGAAAGCAGAGCCCGTCAATTGAGAGCAATGCATGTCATGTGTTGCATAATTGCCTTTTTTCCTGTGCGTGCGTGATCAATTTCTGATCCTTTTTTGCTCGGGCTCTCACACACAACCTTTATGTCTGCTGTGTCTTTAATATGGTGTGTAGATTATTATGCGTTATTGTAACATCAAGGGGGACGCAGCAAAGTAACTTATAAATTAAAATTGTATTATTTTATGCAACAGCCTTACATTTAAAACGGAAACATAAGGGCGATTATAAGCAAAAAGACCTCAAGGCTAGATGTTTTCTTTCCCTTTTTTATTTATTTGTTTATGTGTTTGGCGCATGTGTGCGATAGGAAAACTAGTGTAATTACGGCAAGCCATCTTTCCCAGACTTGGGGCAAATTCCGCCTTTCCTTTCACTCCGTCCCGAAGCCATCCACTGCGTAAAACATATGCTGGATAAGTTGACGGTTCATTCCGCTGTGGCGATCACAGACTAATAAAGGGACTAAATCGAAAAGAAAATGAATGAAGAATGAATGAATAAATTAATAATAATAAAATAAAAATAAGGTAATAATCTTTAAACACAAATTCCGCGTAAGCGACCTTTTTATTTTTAGAGATGGTACATTTGAATTGCCTCTTCCCACTTCCCCCACCTCAAAATTGAAAGTTGCAAAGAGAACTATAGCTCATTTACACGTTGATGCCTTAGCATCAATAGCAAAGAGCACAGCCCATTCACACCTCAACACAGAGCAAGTTTAGCGGAAGAATGTCAAATCAGAATCACGCAGATGAAGCACACCAGCATCATGAAACTATTAAATGTGTATTGTCATAAATTTGCTTATTTGCAGCAGCTTTTTTTCGCGCAACAGAATTGCGGCGTTGGGAAGCAGTCAATTAAAAACAGGGTCAATAGTGAAATCGGCTTTTCATTGTATCCCTATTACCTATATCAATGCATTGAAGGCCTTTTATGGTGTCATCAAGATAGAATAGCCTAAGTTATATTGAAATAATTTAAAGAACAAAGTTATAAAAACTCACATTACATAAATAAACAATTAAAAATATGTTTAGGTTGTCTTTATTTAATTGCCCTCGTGATGATGGTGTGCTTTATCATTATGTGCGTTTTATTTATAACGTGATTCAAATGATGGATCTGCGACAGAGAAACTAGGGGTTTTGGGAAACATGCATCACTATATCCTTTTTTTCCCCAAACTGTGCATAGTTCAGCCGCAAGTTATGTACGTCTTTTTTTGGGAAAGCACCCCATGTCCGCTAGTGCCGCGCGCCTCTTTCTCTGGGCAAAAAGGAGTTGATTTTTAAAATATTATATAGATTAATTAAATATTCAGCAAAAGAGACATTTATTTCATATTTTACTATGCATTTCATCTGATAGGCAAATCTTTATAGCTTAATTAAACACATATTGTCAAAACCCACACATAGGCCTATTGTATGAAAATGAAAATGGCATTTTTTGTTATTATTAGACTACTATTTATTTGTTGCCTAGGCTATTTTCACATTTTCACATTTGAGGTGCTTTATTGGCATGACAAGTAACTGTACGTTCGTTTTGCCAAAGCAGTGCAGCGTCGCGTCTCACAAACAAGACAAAAAGGGCAAAAAGGGCAGTAGTGCAAACAAATATGGGGGTTGTTGTTGCGCGAGTACTGAAGAGCGGTGTTGACGTGGTGTTGTCAAGAGCGGTGTTGTTGCGCGCCTACTGAAGGGCGGGACCGAGGGTGTGCCGCGTCGCGGGGGCACTTTTGATTTGGAAGGGCACTTTCTATCCAAGACTAAAAAGGGCATGTGCACTGCACAGGTTGAGCCCTATTTAGTGCACTTGATATGCAGCTCCGTCTCAATCAGCTGCTGAGGGCACAGCCGCTTCCCCACCGGCAGCCATGTCCGCTGCCCTCTTCTAACATGTTAGAAAATACTGCAAATCAAGCTGTCGGTATCTCCCCGCGGTTGAAATTGTTCGTTATTCGAAAAAAAAAAGAATAAATATCAGTGCGCAAGCTTTCTAGATTTATTTTAGGCCTATATTCAGCTGTTTTAATCTTGCAATTCTGATAACTTTTAGAGATAATGTCTGTTTTTATCAACTTGTCTGTCATTTATTTCTCATTTGCTACTTATTTTATTAATTTGTTGATGTTAATATACTACATATAGTCTTGTATATGCATCTAAAATCCTTTGGCATTCAAATTTGCTTTGAACTTGAAAGAGAGAAAGAATCTGATTTTACCCGTCAGAGCACATTGCATATGCCTTTTTTAAATAAAATTTATTTAACAAATATTTTAGCATATCAAAAGTAATTAAATTACCTGTCTTTTGATTAAAACCTTTGTGCAAAAAGATCAGAAAAAAAGGCAATATATGCGACATGACATCGCTCTCATGCCACGATTTGAGGATAAATTCGCTTTTAGGCGCTGCTTTGAATAAAATAAAACTATTAAAAAGCACATTAAAGACACTCATAAAATAAAACATTAATAAAGGAGTATCTTATGAAAAACACCAATTGACGGGCTCTGCTTTCGGTTTTAAAAGAATCAAGCAGCTTTAAAAATATAATTTGCTGAAGAGAAATGACAGGGAAAAAAAGATTAAACATATCGGCACTGTAAAAAGAACATTCCTCTTTGATATATTCTTTCGACTCCGACACATCAGCTAAGATTATGAACGACGGAGTGTCTCTCCTGCTTCAGTAGCGTGTCCCGCTGGTTATAAAGGAGGAGGCGGAGAGAATGCGCTGCTTAGTTTCGGCTCGATATATTTAATTAAAAACTAACACCGAGCTGCTTATAACGCTCCAAAAAGTTAAACTAAAATGCACAAACCTTGTTGGTTGCACCTGCGGGATGCACAATGAACCTAACGCGCCATTATTTTAATTCTATATTCGTGAAGAATGAGCCAACCGCACATGCTAAGTCAGTCCTGTTGGTCGGGACTCTCTGCTTTATAACTTATTAGTTTATTACAATAATCACACTTAGCTTTGCCATCGTTCTTCACCACATATAGCCACTCAACACATCTTGCGGTCTATCTTTAATGTTTAGATTATTGAAGGTGCTATTGATGTTTTGAGAAAAAAAAAGTTAATAGTACTGAAACTAAATTATTAAAAATAAACTTGCGGGACTTCGTTTATGTCCTGCGGCAACATTATTTTTATTACACTTTAAGTGATCTGCTTGAGGTAGGTCACGTTTATCAATGGTAAGTTTTAGCCTAAGTTTACATCAATAACATAATGTGCATTGTCCTTTACCATACAAAAAAAGTAAAAAAAAAAAAAAAAAAAACATTTATTTATATAGCATTTATTTTTAAATGCATTAAAAAAACAAGCGCATATCTTAGCCTTGAGTTTGTTCACACTCTGCCTGTATTAACATGCTGTATTTTAATATAGCTAATTTTGATTAGCTTTAACTGACAGCCTTTTCTTCTTTTTCCGCGGTTATGCGGCATTATATTTCACACGCATATGCAAGGTGACTGAATATGAAATTAAAATACAAACTTACTGAGCCATTAAGTAAAAAAACAAAACAAAACCGTTATACTTTAAAGCAGAACATTGACGTTTTGAAACAAAAAAACGGAACTGAAACTAAATTATTAAAAATAAACCTGCCAGACTTAATTTATGTCCTATTTTCATTATTTATTTATTTTCATTATTCGTTTATTATTATGTACTATAATTGAAACATAAAATGAGATAGTAAAATATAATCAACAACGAAAATGTAAATAAAAACGTAAATTAAAAACATAAATGAAAATATCTTGTCTTAGTCCTATCAAAATAGCAAACTACATCCCCCTATATTTAGACTAAAAGACTGCTTTATTTATTTATTTATTTATTTATTTATTTATTTATTTATTTATTTATTTATTTATTTATTTCAGACTACTTATTTGTACTGAATGTTTATGCTTTCACTTCAGTTGTCTTTCATTTCTTCAATTCTATTTTCCAAAACGAATCCTCTTTGCACTTAAAAAGTTTACAATAAACCAGGTAAACAAATTTTAAATGTAAGTTGAGGTGATCGCAAGTTCACAACTGTGAGGTGATGTGCTCTACCGGCAGAATAATCTATATTATTTTGCTGTTTTTTATATGCGCACGTTTAAGATTTGAGATAATAACATTGCCATGATAGTCAAAGAAATCAAAACATTATTTTCACCCCAACGCAATTTAATCGGGCACTGAAGGCTAATAACTTATTTCTTATATTTGCTTTTTGACTTCTCACCATGTATCTTTTCTGCAGCATAGTATAGTGTAAGAGCATGTCTATTACCAGAAAAACTAAATTAAAATTATATTTTAATTGAACACATCACATCACATACAGTAAGCTACGCCTACAGAACAGTCTGTTTAGCATTGTGAAAAGGCAAAGCTGAATATCTGTGGTTAAAGTGCCACCCAGCGGTCAAATGCTGCTGGTGCATCAAGTACCGCCGTCGCCGCGGTATGAATGGCGGCACAAGGAACACATTGAAGTAGTAACATCTGTACCAACGTATCTGCACAAAGACACTCTCTCTCTCTCACACACACACACACACGTACACAAATCAATCATCCTACACCCAAACAGCTCATCTGCGCAGACACACACACACACACACACACACACACACACACACACACACACACACACACACACACACACACACACACACACACACGTCAGTTATCTTGCACCTTATCAACGTATCTGCACAAAGACACTCTCTCTCTCACACACACACACACACAGAGAGAGAGAGAGAGCACATCTGTGCTTACAACAGACCTGCAACCAGCCGGATATTAAAAATTAACCAATATAAAGCGCATCACAGAGACAGAGAAGACGGCCATGTAGAGCTCGATCATGCACACTAGTCACTAGTGTATTTTATTTTGTGGTAATTTTAGTCTGGAGCAGGCGTCATTCTCATCTTTCATTTCTTGTTTATTAAATAGCAAATGCATTTGTGCCCACTGTCTGAAATGGAGGTGTTAAAGGGCAGCTATTATGCACAACACACTTTTATGCAGGGTTTAACCCCAGTAGCGCGTGTGTGTGTGTGTGTGTGTGTGTGTGTGTGTGTGTGTGTGTGTGTGTGTGTGTGTGTGTGTGTGTGTGTGTGTGTGTGTGTGTGTGTGTGTGTGTGTGTGTGTGTSTCTGTGTGTGTGTGTGTGTGTGTGTGTGTGTGTGTGTGTGAGTATCTCCAGCAGTCTCTGATACTCATCATGAGTTAATTGTGTTTGTTCTAATCAGACTTGATGCAGAATCACTGTGATTGACATTCTCCCTTTGTACGTGTCATCAGAGGGGGAAGCCCCGCCCACTAGTGCCTATCTCTGCATCTCATTTGCATGTCCAGCAGGCCTGAGTGAGAAGCAGCCGTCTGTCCATTAGCCATTAGAGTGTTTGAGCTGCTGAAGATGATGTCAGCATAGACTAAGAGCATTAGATGTGGAGGTGATGATGAACAGAGACAGGAGTGACGTAGACTGACAGAAGAATCAAGCACACATCCACACTGAAGATCTAATTTAAATTTAAAGCGACAGTCACCAAAACACTACTATTTACTGCAGAAGCCTAGTGTCAGATATTTCGAGAAATAAATGAACACGTGCTTGAAACAGAAATGACCCCTGAAGTGGTCTCAGTGAAATAAACATGACTTTTCTGGCCAAACTCACTTCAATCGAAATGATTTATTCATACCAGTAAAAGCTCTGTATTATTGATGTAAGAATGTTTAGATAGTATTATTTTTTAATGCGGAGTATATCAGAAAGGCATCAGATTTCCAGCAGTTTCTTAAAGCGACGGCGCACGTTTATCATCTGCTCAAACTGCTGTTAGTGCTGCAAACTGCTTGTTGCCAGGCAACCATACATCCTATTTATCCCCAAATTACAAGAAAGGCAATTAGTCACAAACCCTTCATGCGATTAAAGTTTGGAGAGTTTCCGCCTTGAGAATATAAAGTTATAGATGTTCAAACAGGCATTAATAATCAGAAGCAATGGGACCTTAATTAGAGTTTAAAATGAAAACACTTGCTAATTAAATCCACTACATGATGTGATCTGCATCACGCTGTGAACTAGAAATGATCTGCACTATAACCTGTCTATTGTATTCATTTGTTGAGTGTATTTGAAATATTAAATTAATATATAACATTTATGAAGTAAAGAAGATGCTAATGAGCTCATGTGAAAGCTGAATATGACGAGATTCGTTTTATTTTAATACTGGGCTACAGTTGATTTCACAGAGTTATTAAGTCGTTGTAGCATTTGTCGTATGCAAACACACAATGTACGCACACACACACACACACACACACACACTCACAGTGTAAATACTCAAACACACAGAGTTGCACACACGCAGTGTAACACAAACACACACACACACACACACACACACACACACACAGAGTAACGTGCACACACATAGATAAATTAACTATGAGTTGAAATTAAATAGGAAATATGACATGTGAGAATGGGAGGACTCTGTGTAAGTGAAGCTGAAATATTCCTCTCAGAATAACTGACTTCACAACACCAAACAATAATATTCACTATTACATTCACAACATCCAGTCTGAACACACACGTGTACAGTCAGCAAACTGCAGAGCTGTGCATTAAAGCAGGTGTGTGTGTGTTTCAGCTTTATAAAGCAGGTGTGTGTGTGTGTGTGTTTCAGCTTTATAAAGCAGGTGTGTGTGTTTCAGCTCTGGAGGACGCACAGGTGAAAGCCTCAATTCTTCATGTTTTTATGATTATTGCTGTCATGAAGAGAGGATGAAGAGCAGCAGGAGACGTGATGAGGAGGATTATCAGACACTGAGATGCTGATTTATTAAAGAGCAGCAGAAACTCTCTTATTTCCAGAAAGAACACAATATTACTGATAATCTGATCCTCTCCGTCATCCTGATCAGCTGCCAAACATCTTCCAGGAATAAGCTGTATTTGGTGATATGATGAATCAGTGCTGCTGTTGGATTTACCAAGCGCCCACTGTATTACAGCAGAGAGAGATTATTAGGCTGACAAATGCTGCTTTATTTTCACACACTGTACACAAATATATCAGTCAATTAACAGTTTTCACTATTTTTTGATTCATTTTTTATTCATGCTGTTGAATTGCATTTTGGGACTATGATCTTTCCTCCAACAATTCAGATGTTGAGAAGAGTTCTGTTTTCAGAGTTGTAAATTATGATACAATACCTGCTAATAAATGACTGCCCAGATGACTGATAGCTCCACGTTATAGAACTGATAGCCCTGCACTAAAGGATTGATAGACTCACCTTAAAGAACAAATAGCACCACCCTAAAGGAATGATAGCCCCACCCTAAATGACTAATAGCACTACCCTAAAGGACTGATAGCACCACCCTAAAGGACTGACAGCTCCACCCTAAAGAACTCATATTCCCACCCTAAAGAACTGAATTCCTGGCCCTAAAGAACTGATAACCGCGACCTAAAGGATCGAAAGCTTTGTCCCTTAAAGAACTGATAGCCCCGCCCTAAAGGACTGATAGCCACACCCTAAAGGACTGATAGCCCCACCCTAAAGAACGTAAAGCCTCGCCATAAGGAACTGATAGCACCACCCTAAAGGAATGATAGCCCCACCCTAAAGGACTACTAGCCCTCCTCTAAAGGACTTACAGCCCCACCCTAAAACACTGATAGCTCCACCCTAAAGGACTACTAGCCCTCCTCTAAAGGACTTACAGCCCCACCCTAAAACACTGATAGCCCCGCCCTAAAGGACTGACATCCTGGCCCTAAAAGACTGATAGCCTTCCCCTTAAGGACTGACAGCCCACTCTAAATAAGTTATAGCCCCGCCCTAAAAGGACTGATAGCCCTGCCTTAAGGTAATGATAGCCACGCCCTACATGAATGATGGCCCCACCCTAATGGACTGATAGCTCCACCCTAAATAACTTATAACCCCGCCCTAAAGGACTAATATCTTGGCCCTAAAGAACTGATAGCCCCGACCTAAAGGACTTATAGCCCCACCCTAAAAGACTGATAGCCCTCCCCCAAAGGACTGATAGCTCCACCCTAAAGAACTGATAGCCCTGCCCTAAAGCACTGAAAGACTCACCATAAAGCACTGATAGCCCCGCCCTAAAAGGACTGATAGCCCTGCCTGAAGGTAATGATAGCCCCGCCCCACATGAATGATGGCCCCACCCTAATGGACTGATAGCTCCACCCTAAATGACTGAAAGCCACACCCTAAGTAACTGATAGATTTGGCCCAAAGGACTGATAGCTCCGCCCTGAATGACCAATAACCCCGACTTAAATGGCTCATAGCCCCACCCTAAAGGCATTGCATGTGACCAGTGGTGAATTTGATTGAAGGTTATGAGAGCAAATTAATTTATCCAAAATAATGAAGTGCAGTAGTAGTACGTAGTAGTAGTAGTTGTTGTTGTAGTAGTAGTCATCGTCATAGTAGTCATCATCGTTGTAGTAGTTGTCGTCGTCATAGTAGTAGTCGTCGTAGTAGTCATCATCTTAGTATTCAATTCATCTTTATTTTTATAGCGCTTTTACAATGTAGATTGTGTCAAAGTAACTTCACATAGACGATTATAGCGAGCAGTAGTAGTCATCGACATAGTAGTCTTAATTGTAGTCATCATAGTAGTAGTAGTAGTAGTAGAAGTGGTAGAAGTCGTTATAGTAGTAGTCTTCATTGTAGTGGTAGTAGTTGTCATCCTAGTAATAGTAGTAGTCACCGTCATAGTAGTAGTCATCATAGTAGTAGTAGTAGTCATAGTAGTAGTAGTTGTTGCTATAGTAGTGGTAGTAGTCTTTGTCGATGTTGTAGTAGTAGTAGTAGTCATAGTAGTAGTTGTTGCTATAGTAGTGGTAGTAGTCTTTGTCGATGTAGTAGTAGTAGTAGTAGTTGTTGTTGTAGTCATCATATTAGTATTTAATTCAGTTTATCTTTTATTGCGCTTTTACAATGTAGGTTTTGTCAGTAACTTCACATAGAAGATTATAGCGAGTAGTAGTTGTTCTTGACATAGTAGTATTAATAGTAGTTGTCGTCGTAGTAGTAGTCATAGTAATAGTAGTTGTAGTAGTCTTTGTCGGTAGTAGTACTAGTAGAACTACATCATGTATGGCAAGTGCTATACACAAATAAGAAAGCTCCATTTTCATTTGATTGCGACTTTAATAAAGTGGAGCTGTGTAATAAAGCGTGACGTCTCTGTACAGAAATGTAAAAGATGCAGCAATCGCTCCATGGCTAATCGCTTGGTTTATCCTGCCTCTTTTCACAGCATCGCACAACATCTTTTCTCATGCTCAAACTCTAATGTGACCGCAGTTCTCTGATCATCAAGTGTCTGTGAGTAAATCTCAGAGTGATCCGCCTCTGGTCACTCGCAGGATAGATCTCCCACGACACACACACACACGCACACACACACGCACACACACACAGGCACACGTCTTTAATTAATTAACCACTGTGCTCCAGATTAATGGAAAAATTGAATTGTAATTACTTAAGGCCTATTTAAGCGGTAAATCTGAGCGCGGGCCGGTTTCAGATAACGAGAGCGCAGGGTAATTAGAGTCTGAATTACCCAGAGTCTGATTGTAGTCACAGGAGGCTCGTCCACAGCTCCATTTATTCATCTATCTCTAAAACTCCACTGAAGAAGATGCAGATTGAGCTCTGATACAGGCATTAAATCAGCACTCTCCTCGTGTTTTACTCTGCACATTTGTCTTGCGCTCAATTTTGGGGATTTACACCTACCTAACTTTAAATAGTACCAGTTCCTGACTCCAGTAAGCTACAAACACAAATCAGCTTTCATTGTAAAGAAGACACTTTGAGCTTTACCGTGGTGAAAGGGGAAGTTACATGTTAAAAAATATCAAAAGTTATGCATTATGAAGTCATGAGAGAGAAAACTGTTTTGTGTTCAATATTTGTTTATCCATATACAAACACAGAAAAACATTAATGTAATGTAAAATAAAAAAACTTGAAAGCCAAGTGTCTCATGAGTTTTTATTTCAAATTTGGTGAAGATAGCATGCAAAATGAGACTCTATCAGGGTCCTTCTCTCCCTCACCGTCTGAGGCACTTTCTCAAAAATGCCCTTCCCAAACAGTTGCTGAATATTTTAGACTACATTCACAGGTCATGTATCTTTATTATTATCTGGGGCTTTATTATCCATCATCTACAGTTTATAATGCTCAAAATTATAGCTCAAAATAATCAATGTTATAGATGCTTAAGTAATTAAGGGAAAACTCTGATTAAACACATCATTCAAGGCTAAATTATTTGCCCTCCTGTAAATCACATTTTCACATGACACCCTACAATACTTAAATAAATATATTTCAGTGTGGGGCAGCGCAGTGGTGCAGTGGGTAGCACAATTGCCTCACAGCAAGAAGGTCGCTGGGCTGGGTCAGTTGGTGTTTCTGTGTGGAGTTTGCATGTTCTCCCCGTGTTGGTGTGGGTTTCCTCTGGGTGCTCTGGTTTCCCCCACAGGAACTGATCAACTACACTGGTCGTAGTGTATGAGTGTGATTTGAGTGTGTATGGGTGTTTCCCAGTACTAGGTTGCAGCTGGAAGGACATCTGCTGTGTAAAACATGTGCTGAACAAGACTGAAAGTTAATTCTACTTATTTGTCACGAGTTATTAACTCAGTGCTGAGATAATAAAATACCTCATTACTTCAGCTTAAATGGATTGAGTTCACAGTACTTTTAGATTAGTTTAACTCAAATGGTTTGTGGCAATCGGCTTCCTCAAACGGTTTGAGTTGTCTTAATTCATTGGGTTTTAAAGTACTCAGTTGGTTTAAGTTCTCCTCATTTATTGGGTTTTACTGTGCTCAAATTGCTTCATTTACTTCCCAGTTCATTTTTAGTTCCCAGTACTCATTAGGATTAGTTTTTATCTTAAATGGTTTGTTGCAATCAGTTTCCTCAAATAAGCTAACCCTGACTTTACAGTGTAGTTTTAGCACTGAGTGAAATGCTCCTGGATCAAATATTTAAGAGTCGTAAATTTAGGACTGACGCAGTCATTATTTGGTTTTCATCTAGATCTGCAGGTTATGATCTACTTTAGCATTATGATATTTTGTTGGAATACGTGCTCTGTAGTGTAAAGTAAACAGAAACACTGATGAGGAACGGGATTTTAGTGTCATTTATTCATCTTTGTGGTGTTTGCATATGGCAGATGTGAATGAATCCTCTTACCTTCCCAAAGCTGCCTTTCCCAATGGCTCGCAGGATTTGAAAGTGATCGAAATTCACTGCAAAGAGAAGGAAAAGGAGATCAATAAAGGTGAATGTTATGACAATAAAGCATCCTGAACAGAAAAGTCAATCATCAAGCATGATGTTAATGTAAACCTAAATAACTCCCACACTCATGTTGATACTGCTCTGCTGAACCACACACTCAAACCAAATACACTTATAAACTTTGTTTATATTGCTACATTTGTTGTGTTACTTTAGTTGTTGTGTTACCTTAGCAACTGTAGAATCACCGGAACAGATCAATTACTAATGATGTGTTACCATAGCAACTGTAGAATCATTACAACAGATCAATCACTATAGTTTGTTGTGTTACCATAGCAACTGTAGAGTCACCACAATAGATCAATTACTATAAATGTGGTGTTACCATAGCAACTGCAGAATCCCGGCAACAGATCAATTACTATAGTTGTTGTGTTACCATAGTAACTGTAGAATCACCACAATAGATCAATTACTATAGTTGTTGTGTTACCATAGTAACTGTAGAATCAATACAACAGATCAATTACTATAGTTGTTGTGTTACCATAGCAACTGTAGAATCACCACAACAGATCAATCACTATAGTTTGTTGTGTTACCATAGCAACTGTAGAGTTACCACAATAGATCAATTACTATAAATGTGGTGTTACCAATAGCAACTGCAGAATCCCGGCAACAGATCAATTACTATAGCTGTTGTGTTACCATAGTAACTGTAGAATCACCACAACAGATCAATTACTATAGTTGTTGTGTTACCATAGTAACTGTAGAATCAATACAAAAGATCAATTACTATAGTTGTTGTGTTACCATAGCAACTGTAGAATTACCACAACAGATCAATCACTATAGTTTGTTGTGTTACCATAGCAACTGTAGAGTCACCACAATAGATCAATTACTATAAATGTGGTGTTACCAATAGCAACTGCAGAATCCCGGCAACAGATCAATTACTATAGTTGTTGTGTTACCATAGTAACTGTAGAATCACCACAACAGATCAATTACTATAGTTGTTGTGTTACCATAGTAACTGTAGAATCAATACAACAGATTAATCTTTATAGTTTGTTGTGTTACCATAGTTACTGTAGAATCACCACAACAGATCAATCACTATAGTTTGTTGTGTTACCATAGCAACTGTAGAATCACCACAACAGATCAATCACTATAGTTTGTTGTGTTACCATAGTAACTGTAGAATCACCACACTTTTGGAAGAAGATAACATTACGAATCCACTGTGGGAGAGTTGGTAATATATTAGCCAATTTTCCCAGAGCACGATAAAAACAATGCAATCATATTATATATTTGTAAGATGATATGACATGGGAGTATTCTCAAACGGCAACAAAATCTGTTGGCAATTAAGAGGAGATAGACATACCCAAGAAAACAGAACTATTAGACCTGTTGTTACATTTTTATTTTTCCCCCAATTTCTGTTTAACTGAGAGGAGATTGTTTCAGCACATCTCTAATCATAATAACTTTAATAACTCATCTCTAATAACTGATTTATTTTCTCTTTGTCATGATGACAGCACATAATATTAGACTAGATATTCTTCAAGACACTAGTGTTCAGCTTACAGTGACATGTAAAGGCTTCACTAGGGTAATTAGGGTAAAGTTAGGGTATTGGGTATTAGGCTATACGCTGTTATTGTATAACAATGGTTTGTTCTGGAGACAATCCAAAACTAATATTGCTAAAGGGGGCTTATAATACTGACATTCAAATTACTTAATTTTTAAAACTTTCTCGAGAAATAAAAATATTAGAGGAAATACTGTGAACATTTACTGAATCTGTTCAACATCATTTGGGAAATATTTTAAGGAGGATAAATATTTCCCTCCATTGTAGTTGTAAAAATAGCCTCAACATCCACTAAGCTTTATACAAGACCAAAACATATTACAACAGTTACAATCTATATGCTGATGCTACAAGTGTGTTTTTGTTTCTCCGGTATAAACTGTACACATTTGCTGTTTTTCAGTCTTCACACAGCTGTATCTGAAGAACAACAGAAGCATTGAGAGTGTTTGTTCATCAGAATCTGATCAATCAATACTTCATCTCATAAAAACACCGGCGTGTGTGAAAACGCCACATCGATTCGACCTTCACTCAGCGCCAGTGTTTCTGTTTCCGTCAGCAGAATATATTCACCATATACCCGAGGATCATAATCACATTATCATATCTAACGCATCAGCAAACTAAATATGACACACACATGCATTAGGGCTGCACAATCTATGGTTTCAGCATCGATATCGCAGTGTGTGCATCTGCAATAGTCACATGGCAGAATCTGTAATGTCAAACCGCTATTATAATTGACCCATTTGAAAACGCACATGATTTGTCAATGTTTAACCGTAATGTTACCAAAATGTTTGTTTTTAGGGCCTGTGTTTGTGTGAGCTTTTTAAAGGTGCAGTATGTCAGTTTGACACCCAGTGATAGAACTAGGTATTGCTCTCCACAGTTTTAAATACACAGTTTTTAATAGATTTCAAGTCATGTTAAGGTCAATATTATTCGCCCCTTCAGCAATATTAGTGTTGGATTGTCTCCAGAACAAACCACTGTTATTCAATGACTTGCCTAATTACCCTAACTTTACCCTAATTACCCTAGTGAAGCCTTTACATGTCACTTTAAGCTGAACACTAGTGTCTTGAAGAATATCTAGTCTAATATTATGTGCTGTCATATTTATTACATCTGGTAAAATTAAACTCAATATCGCAATATATATCATAGAAAAATAAAATATTACAATGTCAGATTTCCAATATCTCTTATTCAATGTTTTCAGAGCCATGTTGAATGATGGACGAGTGTGTGGCATTATGTGAAGCAAACTGAAGATGCTGTCCAGTATTTTAGATGTAAGGCTGTGTGTCACAGCTCATTAGAAATTAATTTAAGCATGGAAATCATATTTCAGCGGTTTGATGTGCTCTGAAAAGCTGTTGTGCATCTGAAAGCGTCCATTCATGAGGACTCAAAGCTGAGGACAGATCAAGCAGAAGCTTTTCATTCACTAATGCTTTCTGCTCGCTTTCTACTGCACCCTGAGGCCACACACACACAAACGCACACACACTAAAGTTAAAAACAGAAACATAATACACTGTCACAAACACACACAGACACAGTCACAAGCGCACACACACAAACTCATAAACACACTGTCAGAAACACAGACACACAAAAACACATGCGCACACACGCAGAGTCAAAAATAGAAACATACTACACTGTCTCACACACACACAGTCGCAAATACACACATTTACACAGTCACAAAAACACAAATTCAGACACACACACATTGTAGCCTGTTATCTAGACAGTCTAACATTAGTGAGGTACAGAATTAAAATAATTAATTTTAAAATAACATTTGAAGTGGTTTAAAAGCTTTAATCAAAGTTCTGCTAAGATTATTCAACAGCTTGTCTTGTCTACTATTGTCTTTAATCTATTATGGTTAAACTATGCATGTGTTTCTGAATTGTTCACTGGTTGATTCTAATCTCAGCTCAACATTGCAGATATTATTGAAATATATTTCATTATATGAAGCATGTCATTGAAATACAGAATACTGAAAATCATTTATAATTTTTGCATTGATGATTTCAAATTATACATGTGAATATGAAAGTATTTGATGCAACATGAGCAGATTTAAGTGCAATGCTACAGTCAATGCTTTGATTTAATGTTCCCATTTCAGGTTAATTGCACCAGCCGTATTTATTTTAACTGTGCAAGTGCTGCTTTGCTTTTTTGTGTGTATTTTGCCCCTGAGGCTGGATTAAATTGTGAAGCTGGAAGTGAACAGTGTTTACAGAATTAGTCACAGAAAGAGGTTTGGCGTTAAACAGCAAATAAATGGAGTCTGTGGGCAAGCTTTAAAAACAGCAGTCATTCTGATGACTAATGTTGAGCCATTTGTTTGCTGGAAATGATTCCACACTCTCAGGGTCTGTATTTTTACCTTCCCAGAATTCAATAAAGACTATCATAGTCTCAATAAAGCTCCTCAATAAAACACATGTGTTCATGATGATAATGATGATATTAAATTATCATGAAATCTAAATTAAATACTGAATTGTTTATTTAACAAAGAGTTTAATTGCCATGCATTCTTTAATCTTTATCAGTATCTCTATTCTGATTGGTGTTTACTTGTGTGAGGGCGGGGTCACACTGTCAGTCACATGAGATCCACCAATAGCAAAGCACAACCATCCAATCAGATCCCAATAGAAAATACAAAGCTCAAAATACACGTAAAATGCACAATATAACTGGAGCATAACTGGAAGAACACCTTAACATAACCTGAACATAACCTAAACATAACCTGGACATAATGTGCACATCTGTATTGTTTAAATTTGATTCACAACACAATAGAAGATAAAATCTATGACAGCCCAAACATAATCTCAACATAACCTGAACATAACCTAAAGATTACCAGAACATTACTTGAACATAGCTTGAACATAACCCTAACATAATCTGAACATAACCTGAATAAAAGCTGAACATAATCTGAACATAAACTAAATATAACCTAAACATAACCCGAAAACAAACCTGAAAATAATATAAACATAACCTGAGTATAATCTGAGTATAACCTGAACAAATTCTGAACATATTCCGAACATAACCTAAACTTAACCCGAAAACAAACCTGATAATAATGAACATAACCTGAAAATAATTTGAATATGACCTGAACATAATCTGAACATATTCCAAACATAACCTAAACATAACCCTGACATAACCTGAATATAAGTGAACATAACCTAAGCATAACCTGAACATAATCTGAACATAACCTGAATATAACCTAAACATAAGCAAAACATAACTTGAACATAACCTGAATATAGATGAACATAACCAGAAGATAACCTGAACATAAACTAAATATAGGTAAACATAACCTGAATATAGGTAAACATAACCTGAAGATAATCTGAACATAAACTTAATATAGGTGAACATAACCTAAACATAACACAAAAATAACCCTGAATATAGGTAAACATAACCTAAACATTACCTGAACATAACCTGAATATAGGTAAACATAACCTTAAGATAATCTGAACATAAACTTAATATAGGTGAACATAACCTAAACATAACCCAAAAATAACCCTGAATATAGGTAAACATAACCTAAACATTACCTGAACATAACCTGAACATAGGTGAACATAACCTGAACTTAACCTAAACATAAGCAGAACATAACTTGAACATAACCTGACTATAGGTGAACATAACTTCTGAACAAACTGAATATATGTGAACATAACCTGAACATTACCTGAACAAAGGTGAACATAACCTGAACATAACCTGTCTATAGGTGAACATAACATGAATATAACTTAAACATAACCAAAGCATAATCATAATAGTTGTGAGGGCGGAGTCACTCACACAAAATCCACCAACAGCACACACAACCAACCAATTAGCTGCCAATGGAGAAAGACTAAGCCCCGCCCACATTTATGCATGATTCATTGGCTGATATACAGCACAGTAGAGGATGATCTCCTCCTGCATGGTGCTGTTATGCGCTCTGACACACAGAATAATGCAGCAGTGTGTGCGTTTGTGAGTATAGTGCAGTGTATCTGGCCTCGGGCTCAGTGTTTTCTGTGTGTGAGTGTGTGAGTCTCTGAGTCAGCAGCCCTCAGACGGATGTGTGTATGATCTCTGGCTCACGTCCTGCTGGAGAAAAGCCAAACTTCAGAAGCAAGAGTGATTTCCAATCCACTGCTAATGGACCACAGAGACAACAATAATACTAAGACCCTTAGAGATGCTGCAGATACACACATACACACACACACACACACACACACACACACACAATTAATACACACACACACACACAAATGCACAGCACACACACCTGACTCAAACACATTCATCACACACACAAACACATAAACAGACACGCATGGAGACAAGCCCACATAGCAGCACACACACCTGTTTCACACACATAGAACACAAACACACACACACATTCAACACACGCAAACACCTGACTCACACATATTCAACACTTACACACTCAAACACACACAAAGACACACACACACACACACACAGGCACGCTTGACTTGATTTTTACCATGTAATCAAATAAAGGTTAGTGCAAACGTAATCTAAATGTTATCCAAAAGTAATCCGATTACTTTACTTTTTTAATCTAAGTGATTACAGATTACAGTTTCTACCATGTAATCAAATAAGGTTAGTGCAAAAGTAATCTAAATGTAGTGCAAAATTAATCAGATTACTTTAAATGTGTAATCTTAGAGATTATATTACCGATTACAGTTTGTACCATGTAATCAAATAAGGGTTAGTGCAAAAGTAATCCTAATGTAATCCAAAAGTAATCAGATTACTTTACATGTTTAATCTGAGAGATTATATAAATGATTGCAGTTCTTACCATGTAATCAAATAAGTGTTAGTGCAAAAGTAATCCTAATGTAATCCAAAAGTTTTCTGATTACTTCTATTGTGTAATCCGAGAGATTATATTACCGATTAGTTTTTACCATGTAATCGAATAAGGGTTATTTCAAAAGTAATCTAAATGTAATCAGATTACTTTAAAATAAACATGTAATCTCAGAGGTTATATTACCAATCACACTTTTTTACCATGTAATCAAAAAAGGTTAGCACAAAAGTAATCTAAATGTAATCCAGAGGTAGTCAGATTACTTTATCATGGATGTGTAATCTGAGGGATTATATTACTGACAGCACATTGTGTCGTGTAATTGGTGAACAGCTCTGCATATCCGCTATTTCAGTGTTCTGTGTATTTATAAGTGTGTAACTCCAGAATGTTGTTGAGGGTTTATGTGCAGACGACTGACAGCGTGGACAGAATGAACAGAAACCCACACACAGGAAGTCATTAGTGTCACTTCCTGTCTGAGCTCCATCTGTCCCACACAGCACTGCAGCTAATGAGAATAACCATATCAGGAGACAGAAGAGAGACACGAGACATCATTCACAGACTTATATTAAACAATTGTATGCACTGAAATGAGAGTTTGGTCACTGAGCGTCTTTAGGAATACATAAGATAATACATTTACATTTAAACCAGTTATTGCAATACAAATTACAAACAAAATGTAGACTAAATATTCTATATTGTTGTGTTTCTCTTGATTTTCTGTTTATTAAAACTGTAATTAACATTTTCCCCAACATATCAATTTGTATGTAGTAATTTTTAGACTGTGATCTTCAGTGTTTTGTTAGATTAGTTGATCAGTTTTGTCTTTGGTACTGGCTAATCTGGTTTATATGCACAGATATATTACTGTAGAGCATCCTGGAGAAAATAGCACTGTAAAAGAGGGATCTGTGAGGCTTATTCGTGCTGATATACACTGAGGACTCTGAGAATCGGAGTGCTTTTGAGAAATGAGGGTCAAAACTAGTTGAGACTTTTCCAGCAGCTCAAGGTTTGGTCAGTGATGGTCATTACAGAGAATCAGGCAAAAACTATTCCTGGTCAAAATACACCCCAAAACTGTATCGGCTTACATTTTAATAGACATATGCATGCAGGTTAACTGTGTTTACATTCAGTATAGTGTGGCTCGGTGTCTCAGTGGTCAGCACTGTGGCCTCACAGCAAGAAGGTCGCTGGTTTGAGTCTCGGCTGGGTCAGTGGGTGTTTCTGTGTGGAGTTTGCATGTTCTCCCCGTGT
>NC_133188.1:56160000-56162500 GCF_049306965.1 Danio rerio | reverse complement strand
AAACAAAAGAATTAATAAACAAAAGAAAGAAGGAACAGACAAAAGAATAAATGAACGAGAAAGAATAAAAGAAACAGAGAACAAAAAATAACGAAAAGAGAGGAAAATTTAAAATAATACATAGATAAAATTAAATAAAACAAAATAATATTAATAAATAAATGTAATGTACGCACATTAAGCAATAATGCCTGATAAGAACAGAATAAATACAATAAATACAAATGTTCTGACAGTTATATGTACTACAGACTGTAATAAAAATGCCAAATTACTATTATTTCTTATATAAATACAATTGATGCAATAAAAAACAAGTGAAGCGTGCAGAGATACAGATTCAGCCAATAAACTGTGAGCAAAGTGACAAAGTTAAGTGAAGATTATGATTTCAGTGAAGAAATCCTAATATAATCATTTTAGATTATTTATATTTATATATATTGTACTCATAACATCCATCACAGTATATAGAAGATGTTTTAGCTTAATATAGCCTTTTTTTTAAATAATAATCAACATACAGATATATACATCTTTATTAAATAAAAGTTTATTTGTAATCAGTTTCTAAAAATCTACAAATGAGCTTTTAATCTTGTAATCTCTGCCTGTGGATTGCTCTGACTCAATCTCAGTTTCTTTATCTAAATATATACACCTGATCCATTATTTGTGTCGGGCCTGCATGTCTGCGTTCATTTTCTCTCTAAGATTTTTCTCTCATGTCTTTTATTCTCTGTAGAACATTTACTGAACATGTCTTTGGTTTTGCCTGCAGATAAAATTTATGACAGAAAAAATAGCGAAATGCACAGCGAGAAAGCAAAGAGCAGCACATAATGTTCCTCGTAAATCAGACGTCATGATGTCTGGCCTCTGAAACATCCAGAGCGTCCCTGGAGCCAAAAACACCAGCTTCAGGATCTCTAGATGATCAATACAGTCGTCTGTAGAAGGCAGAGCCATCAACAGAGAAAACAGCCATTCCACACACACACACACACACACACACACACACACACACACACACACACACACACACACACACACACACACACACACTGCTCAAGGGCAGTAACCACACACAGGCTGAAGAACAGATCATGATAAAACACAAAACAACACACTTAATACACAAACAGACTGATGACCTGAAAACAACTGGATAACCTGAGCATAACCAGAACATAAACTAAATTTAACTTGAACATAACTAGAACATATCTTGAAAATAACCAGGACGTTAAGTAGAATAAATCCTGAACATAACCTGAACATAACCAAATCATATCTTGTAAATAAACAGGACATAATCAGAATATATCCTTAGCATAACCAAAATTTTACCTAAGCATAACCTGAACATACTCAGACTATAATCTGAACATAACTATAACATAACCTGAGCAATACCAAATCATAACCAGAACAAAAACAGCCATTCAACACACACACAGGCTGAAAAACAGCTCACGATAAGACCAAAATAGCACACCTAAAACACACAGACTAATGTTGGGGGCCTGTTTAACAATGCTGGTTTAACAAACTCAAGATTACAGGATTAGTTTAGAGTTGACTAAACCAAACAAGTGCAGTCAGGCTTTGTTAATATCATGATGTTAATATCATGATGATCATCAGCTTTCTCTTTTAACTCTGGATTTGATCCTGAGCTTATTAGCATGTGCAGATGCAGGCAGGAAATCAGCAGCTAACAGTTGATTCATTGAATCTTAGTTTGGGATCTCTAAATCCTGAACATAACCTGAACATAACCAGTACATAACTTGAACATAAAAAGAACATAACTGTACATATCCTGAACAAACCTAGAACATACCCTGAACAAAACCAGAATATAAACATGAATATCATACTCTAACCCAACCCAGAACACAACATGAATATAACCTGCTGGGCAGCATGTGTGTGAGCATGTGTGTGAGCATGTGTGTGAGCATGTGTGTGAGTTTGTGTGAGCGTGTGTGTGAGTTTGTGTGTGTGTGTGTGTGTGTGTGTGTGTGTGTGTGTGTGTGTGTGTGTGTGTGTGTGTGTGTGTGTGTGTGTGTGTGTGTGTGTGTGTGTGTGTGTGTGTGTGTGTGTGTGTGTGTGTGTGTGTGTGTGTGTGTGTGTGTCTGTAGTGACGTGGAAGCTGAATGGATGCGCTGCTGATGTGTCCAGTGGATGGAAACACTTCAAAGCGAATCCATCTGTGGCCTTTATCATCTGAACAGTGATATTTACAGCACAGAAACAGCAGTCTACAGCTCACTGACCAGAGAAGCCTCAAACTCACCGTTTAGTTCACTCAGTGTTTACTTTATTTTTACTTTATGCACAGCCTGTTGTGTTGAGTTCAGCATTTAATGTTCATCTCAAACTAATCAGAAACATTTTGCACTTTTCTATTCTAATCAATTATGCTTTTATAAATGTTTTGTTCTATTCTATTCTGTTCTATTCTATTCTATTCTATTCTATTCTATTCTATTCT
>NC_133188.1:56097500-56155000 GCF_049306965.1 Danio rerio | reverse complement strand
TAAATTCAAACAACATTCACAAGTGAGGATGGTGAAAAGAAAAAATTATATAAACTTTTCCTATTATTCATGGACTTATGTTTATTTTTGAGTTGCACATGGACAAATAAAAGTTTTGTTTAAACCTGTATTATTTATAATAGCAACGTATACATCTCAATGGCTCTAAACCAATCAGAAATAGCTCTTTGCTGAAAAAAGGTTCCAGACCGCTGCAGTAGATCATTGATTACACTTGTCTAAAAATCTACTTGTTTGTATAGGGGGAAGATATTAATACACCTGTGCCTTTAAAGAGCCGCTATTCTGCATTATAAAGGGTCATATTGTGGTTTTGAGGGTCTCCAACAACAGGCTGATCTGTGTGCAAAAACACTTTTTCATTGTCTGATAATCTGGATTTATTTTTACCTAATTATCCCAGCGACTCTCATAAGAATCCTTCAGCGATTCATTGTTCCCAAACCCCTCCGTTGTGCGAAGCTAATCTGCGCTGATTGGTCTGATGAACTAGTCTGTTGTGATTGGTCGACTGCATTCAGTGCGAGAAAGAGAGAAACGCCCACCACGGCTATGAATTAGCAGAGAGTGTATATGAGTTCAATGCAGGAATGCAATAAAGCAATGCAGTTAAACAGCAGCATAACCCTGAGCCCAATAATAACAGCGACACTCATTCACTATTAATCCAGACAGCGGCAAAAGCTGAACTACTCTGAAAATTGACCACGCGTGTATGAGGAACAGCTGATGGTGTCCATATAGCAAAGGCAAACAGCAGAGGATCGCCAGGTCAGGAACACATCAGTAAAGGAGGAAGCTTGTGTCACGTTTTTAATATGGTTTTGGACACGATATGTGAACAGCTCCATACAGATTTAACCTGAGCGATACAGCACAAGCTCTGATCTATAATAGATACGTGATTACAAGCTGCTCGTGGACATTACAACTTATGACACACAGTTAAACACAAATTTAGCAAACCACACAAAACAAGGCAACAATTTTAGATGACACTTACATGTTCAGATCTGGAGCAAGAAGGAACTGGTCCATTTAAACTGTAAGAGTTACAAAGTCCCTGTCAACGTCTGACAAAGTCCCAGTCTCTGCTGCTCCTCTAAAAGCAAACGGACAGGTCCTGCACTGCAGCGTAGGTTATTGATTAATCATCAGAGAAATGACAGAAACACACTTCACACGCTTGGCTATACTGTGGTGTTGATGTGAAAATGAACTTTAACCCTTTATTGCTTCAACTGAATCTCCATCTGTCAGTGATGGTCATCTTCATGTCATGATCAGTCCTGTGATCCCTCGCACTCCGCTAATGTCTAAAGGGAAAGGCACGATCACGTTTTACCAGATCTGGTGCTACATATTTGGAGATGTACCGTATTGATGTCGATGCGATCAAACAAAAGATTCGAACCCATCCCGATTCATTTATTCAACTCTGAGTCGACTATTTAGCTAAAGAATCAATAGTTTTAAACATGCTGCACTTTCAGATTTAACCCTCAGCTGGATGTGTTCATTCACTTAGAGCTGTGTTACTCACTGCATAGAAGCTCATTTTCAAAAGCCCATAATAGGGGCTCTTTAAATGCAAATGAGCTAGTTTCCCCCAACTACTCAAAATAGGTTCTCCACGCCCACTCTTGGGATATTTCTCTTCAGTGATGGAGAATCAGGTCAAATATAGGGATGAACACAGACAAAAAGACAGACATCAACAAGACATGATAAAGCAGACACACACACACACACACACACACACACACACACACACAAACACATGCACATGTACACGCACATGCTCTTCTATTTATGGTACATGTGACAGAACAATCAAGGCAAGGAAAGTTCATTTCTATAGCACATTTCACACACAATGGTAATTCAAAGAGCTTCACATAAACATGAATAAAAGGAACATGTACAAAATATTAAAACAACAAAGAATAAAAATGATTAAAAATACATTAAAATGTGTTATCATCATGTGTTATCATTACTGTCATCTCAGAAACACTGCAGGAGTCAGATGCTGTGTCTCCAGTGAGGACTCGGAGAGACTTGTTGATGCTTTTATCAGCAGCAGGGTGGATTACTGTAACACCCTCCTCACAGTCAGACAGATACAGCTCATCCAGAACACTGCGGCCAGGATTCTGACCTGAAGCAGAGAATCAGAGCACATCACAACTGTCCTCAGGTCTCTACACTGGCTCCAGTTACGTTCAGAATAGAGTTTACAGTATTATTACTGCTCTATACATCACTGAATGGCCTAGGAGCTCAATACATTACAGATATGCTGACTGAACACACACCTAACAGATCACTCAGATCATCAGGATCATATACACTAGAAACTCCAAGAGTTCAGTCAGAGCAGGGGAATCGGCCTTCAGCTGCTAACAGCGCCCCCTGCTGCTGGAGTCAGCTTCCAGAAATGATCAGATGTGCTCCAACATTAGGCACATTCACATCAGGACTGAACACACATCTGTTCAGCTGTGCTTATTTTCTTATTTCTTCTCTTCTTGTTCAGGTAAAACACTTTGACCTACCATTGTGTGTGAAATGTGCTATATAAATAAACCTGCCTTGCCTTGATCAAAAAGAGTTTAAATGATGAAAAATAAAAGAAAGACATAATAGTGCAATCTGTCGGACGTAGCAAAGCAAAAAACATTAGCAGATTTTGTCCATTATTGAGAACTTGTTGATCAGATGCATTGTGTATTAAGCTGTTACTTATCATTTCTTTGTGTTTAATTGCGTAATTTACTCTTAACTTTTGAGTGAAAGTGATTCTGCAGTTCCTTGAGTTCAATAACGAGCGACTCTTTATGAATCAATTAAGAATCGTCTAAACGAAGACAAACAGCGGCGATGATGAGCCTCTCCAATCAGCCTCAGCTTTAAAACACAGTAATTACACACATTCAGCTCAATCAGCCGGAGACGCTTAACGAGAGCCCAGAGTGAAGAACTAATGAGAGAACACACACACACACGAACGCACGCTGAGGCGCATGATGATCACTGAAAGACATGTGGAGGAATGACCCATATACCACCTGCTGACCACACACACACACACACACATATATACACACACTGATACACACATACCACCTGCTGACCAGAGATACACACACAAAGAAACACAGACACACACATGCCTCCTGCTGACTAGAAAGACACACACATACACACCTGCACACACATACCACTTGCTGACAAACACACACAAACATACAGTATATACACATACTCTTACAGACATACACACGCACACACAGACATACCATTTGCTGACACACAAACCCACACACACCTCCCGCTGACATACACACAAGATAAATTACTTTTAAAAACTAAAACAGAAAGAGTTTTGAGTAATGACACAAAGTATATCACATTATCTCTAAATAATGTTTGTGTGTATTGCGGGACAACTCAACTGTGTTATCGTCAACTCTGTTACTGCCAACTGTTATCGTCATCTGTTACCGTCAAATCTGTTATCGTCCGCTCTGTTACTGCCAACTGTTATCGTCAACTCTGTTATCGTCAACTCTTTTATCGTCAGCTCTGTTACTGCCAACTGTTATCGTCAACTCTGTTATCGTCAGCTCTGTTACTGCCAACTGTTATCGTCAACTCTGTTATCGTCAACTCTGTTATCGTCAACTCTGTTACTGCCAACTGTTATGGTCAACTCTGTTATCGTCAACTCTGTTATCGTCAGCTCTGTTACTGCCAACTGTTATCGTCAACTCTGTTATCGTCAGCTCTGTTACTGCCAACTGTTATGGTCAACTCTGTTATCGTCAGCTCTGTTACTGCCAACTGTTATGGTAAACTCTGTTATCGTCAACTCTGTTACTGCCAACTGTTATCGTCAACTCTGTTATCGTCAGCTCTGTTACTGCCAACTGTTATGGTCAACTCTGTTATCGTCAACTCTGTTATCGTCAACTCTGTTATCGTCAGCTCTGTTACTGCCAACTGTTATCGTCAACTCTGTTATCGTCAACTCTGTTATCGTCAACTCTGTTACTGCCAACTGTTATGGTCAACTCTGTTATCGTCAACTCTGTTATCGTCAGCTCTGTTACTGCCAACTGTTATCGTCAACTCTGTTATCGTCAGCTCTGTTACTGCCAACTGTTATCGTCAACTCTGTTATCGTCAACTCTGTTACTGCCAACTGTTATGGTCAACTCTGTTATCGTCAGCTCTGTTACTGCCAACTGTTATCGTCAACTCTGTTATCGTCAACTCTGTTACTGCCAACTGTTATGGTCAACTCTGTTATCGTCAACTCTTTTATCGTCAGCTCTGTTACTGCCAACTGTTATCGTCAACTCTGTTATCGTCAGCTCTGTTACTGCCAACTGTTATCGTCAACTCTGTTATCGTCAACTCTGTTATCGTCAACTCTGTTACTGCCAACTGTTATGGTCAACTCTGTTATCGTCAACTCTGTTATCGTCAGCTCTGTTACTGCCAACTGTTATCGTCAACTCTGTTATCGTCAGCTCTGTTACTGCCAACTGTTATGGTAAACTCTGTTATCGTCAGCTCTGTTACTGCCAACTGTTATCGTCAACTCTGTTATCGTCAGCTCTGTTACTGCCAACTGTTATGGTCAACTCTGTTATCGTCAGCTCTGTTACTGCCAACTGTTATCGTCAACTCTGTTATCGTCAACTCTGTTATCGTCAACTCTGTTACTGCCAACTGTTATGGTCAACTCTGTTATCGTCAACTCTGTTATCGTCAGCTCTGTTACTGCCAACTGTTATCGTCAACTCTGTTATCGTCAGCTCTGTTACTGCCAACTGTTATCGTCAACTCTGTTATCGTCAACTCTGTTACTGCCAACTGTTATGGTCAACTCTGTTATCGTCAGCTCTGTTACTGCCAACTGTTATGGTCAACTCTGTTATCGTCAGCTCTGTTACTGCCAACTGTTATGGTCAACTCTGTTATCGTCAGCTCTGTTACTGCCAACTGTTATGGTAAACTCTGTTATCGTCAGCTCTGTTACTGCCAACTGTTATCGTCAACTCTGTTATCGTCAGCTCTGTTACTGCCAACTGTTATCGTTAACTCTGTTATCGTCAACTCTGTTACTGCCAACTGTTATCGTCAACTCTGTTATCGTCAACTCTGTTATCGTCAGCTCTGTTACTGCCAACTGTTATGGTCAACTCTGTTATCGTCAACTCTGTTATCGTCAGCTCTGTTACTGCCAACTGTTATGGTCAACTCTGTTATCGTCAACTCTGTTATCGTCAGCTCTGTTACTGCCAACTGTTATCGTCAACTCTGTTATCGTCAGCTCTGTTACTGCCAACTGTTATGGTCAACTCTGTTATCGTCAACTCTGTTATCGTCAGCTCTGTTACTGCCAACTGTTATCGTCAACTCTGTTATCGTCAACTCTGTTATCGTCAGCTCTGTTACTGCCAACTGTTATCGTCAACTCTGTTATCGTCAACTCTGTTATCGTCAGCTCTGTTACTGCCAACTGTTATGGTCAACTCTGTTATCGTCAACTCTGTTATCGTCAGCTCTGTTACTGCCAACTGTTATCGTCAACTCTGTTATCGTCAGCTCTGTTACTGCCAACTGTTATGGTCAACTCTGTTATCGTCAACTCTGTTATCGTCAGCTCTGTTACTGCCAACTGTTATCGTCAACTGTTATCATCAACTCTGTTATCGTCAACTGTTATCATCAACTCTGTAATCGTCAACTGTTATCATCAACTGTTATGGACAACTGTTATCATCAACTGTTATAGACAACTGTTACCATCAACTCTGTTACTGTCAGCTCTGTTGTTGTCAACTTTGTTATCGTCAACTCTTTTGTTGTCAACTTTGTTATCATCAACTCTGTTATCATCAACTGTTATCATCAGCTGTTATCGTCAACTCTGTTATCATTAGCTCTGTTATCGTGAACTGTTATCGTCAACTGAGTTACTGTCAACTCTGTTATCGTCAACTCTGTTATCGTCAGCTCTTTATCGTCAGCTCTGTTATCGTCAACTGTGTTACTGTCAACTGTTATCATCAATTCTGTTATCGTCAACTCTGTCTTGTCATCGTCAACTCTATTATCGTCAATCTGTTACTGTCAACTCTGTCATCGTCAACCTCATATTGTCAGCTCTGTTATCATTAGCACTGTTATCGTCAACTCTGTTATCATCAACTTTATTATCACAATGCTGTTATTGTAAAGTTTGTTACTGTCAACTCTGTTTACATCGACTTCATTATTGTCAACTCTTTTTACGTCTAGTCTCTTGTAGTTGACTCTGTTAAGGTACAATAATTAATTACAAAATCAAATGTTTCCAATCACATTTAAGCATATTGCAATATTTTACATGTTATAATGGATTCAGTGTACCGTAAACTATACATTTGTTGTATATATTCTAGTTGTTTAAAATGTACCTGCGATTCTAGAATGAGTCATACACACACACACACACACACACAGCGCTGTTGACCTTTGACAGTTTTCTGCCTCCAGCACAAACAAACACAGGAGGAAAACTCAGTCGTGTTTTATACACTGTCAGTTCATTCAGAAAGGCATCCGACAGAAACACCATAAACACAAATACAGTATCATACAATGAACAGATCAACCACTGTAACTCTGACATCTCAATCTTCATAATGTGCTGTCAATCATTCATTCACCATAAAGCCCCTCCCACCATCACAATTATTGGCTCTCCTTAGCCTCTATGTAAAGCAGAGAAGCTGTTAGGCATTGTTAGGCATCACAAGTTTGATGCACTTCATATCAGTGACAAAAAGGGGAGTGGCTCCTCAATAGGCCCCACCCACATTCAGGTAATAAGTTGAAATTTCATAACAAAGCTGCTATTTCAAGTCACTTCAGGGGTGCAGTAACAACGCTTCAGTTGTGCTCTGATGATCATGTTCAGTCAGTGTGTAAATGGTGGCGTTTCTGTTTGCAAACTCAATTAGCTTCTGGCAGTTGATTATTTCTGCCCACATAAACAATGTTAATATCAGAACAGCTGTGTTATTAACTGCCTGCGGCCGGCTGATGTATGCAGCCATTTCTGATTACTCCTTATGCTCAATGTTCATTCCAGGATAGTCCTTCCAGTGTGTGTGTGTGTGTGTGTGTGTGTGTGTGTGTGTGTGTGTGTGTGTGTGTGTTTGTTTGTGTTCTTGTGTGTTTCTTTCTATGTGGGTTAGGGTTAAGGTTAAGGGTTAGAGCATGAGCACACACACACACACACACACACACACAAGCTTTAATCAGAGTCTTAGAAGAGTGGAGCAGACAGAGCTGAAATCTCCATCACAGAGTCCAGTTTCTGCTAAACACTCCGACTGCAGCCAAGAACACACTCTCAGTCTGCTGAAATATTGATGAGCAGAGCAGAGTTACAGAGAGAGAGAGAAACACACACACACACACACACACACACACACACACACACACACACACATTTAAACACACATACATAACCACACATGCAAACACACACATTAATGCGCGCACACACACACACACACACACACACACACACACACACACACACACACACACACAATCAAAAAAACACACAGACATGCACACACACTCTAAAACACATACAAACACAGGCACACACATTTAAACACAAAAACATATCCACACACACTCTACAAAACACACAGACACACGCAAACACATCAAAACACATACACACACAGAGTGAAACACACACTTAAACACACACACACACACTTAAACACAAAAACATAACCACACACACTCCAAAACACACACAAACTTACAGTAACACACACAGAGTACACACATACCAATGCACAAACACTTAATGAAAAGACACAAATACATGTACACACTTTCCAAAATGCAGATACACACATACATAACCACACACACTCTCCAAAACACACAGAAATGAAAACACACACACACACACAATGAGATGCACACTTAAACACACATAAATAACCATACACACTCCAAAACACACACACACACAAACTCACAGTAACACACACAGTGAACACACACATCAATGCATGCGCACACACAATCAAAAAACACCACACACACTCTCCAAAACACAAAGACATGCAAACTCTCACTAACACACACACAGTGAAACACACTCACACAGTGAAACACACACACGCACATTATAACACACGGACATAAACACACGCAAACTTACACTAACACATACACACACAGTAAAACACACACACACACACACATTTAAACACAAAGATATAACCACAAACACACTCCAAAACACACAGATGCACACAAACTCACACACACAAACACACACACACACACACACACACACACACACACACTTCTAAGCACATGTGAAATGTTTGTTCTCAGCTCATGCATATTTGATTCCTCCAGCATGTGTGATGCGCTCCAGTCATTTAGGTATCATGTGTGTGTCTGTGCATATGTGTGTTTGTGTTTGTCTATGTTTAAGTGATTGAGTGTTGTGTGTAAGCAATTGTGTGTGCAAATGTGTGTGTGCAAACATGTACATATATATGTGTGTGTGTGTGTGTGTGCGTGCGTGCGTGCGTGCGTGCGTGCGTGTGTGTGTGTGTGCGTGCGTGCGTGCGTGCGTGCGTGTGTGTGTGTGTGTGTGTGTTGCAGAACTGCTGCAAACGCATGTGTAAATGCTCATCTCCAGCACTACAGCAGTAATGCGCATGAAAGCATGCATCTGATCAGTGTGTGTTCATGCGTGAGTCTCTGTCCTCTGCTCAGCACACACACCAACAGCTGATTGTAGAGGAACACTCTGCAGCTCTGCTTTACAGAATAAACCAGCTTCATAAAGGCCCGCTCACACACACTCAGGACACACACTCCTGCTAAATCATGTCTTTATGATGCGCTGGAGTCGCGTTTTTTCAATGCTATGCTTTATCATAAAAGAGACACACACACACACACACACACAGACACACACACACTGTGCTGATGATGCTGCGCAAGTCATCAAATATTCATCCTTCAAATTACGCCGTAAAGAGGAAAACAGTGTGGTTATTATTCAGATGCGTTCAGCTCAAACCCAGTAAAGCTCATCAATAATAGAGCAGACTCAAACTCTACTGTATGAGACAACAGAGGCGTTATTACATCACTATTGTTCTGCTCATCTGATCTGATGCGTCTCGATATATAACGGGACATTTAAACAGCAGTATTATTATTATAGAGTTATTATTGAGACATGCTGCAGCCACATCACCCCACAGCCCAAGACTGGTCCCTCACTGAAGCTGAGCAGGGCTGAGTCTGGTCAGTGTGTGGATGGGAGAGCACATGGGAACACTAGGCTGCTGTTAGCAGTGTTGTTAGTGAGGCCAGCAGGGGGCGCTCAACCTGTGATCTGTGTGAGTCCTAATGCCCCAGTATAGTGAAGGGGACTCTGTACTGTCAGTGAGCGCCTTCATTCAGATGAGATGTTAGACTGAGCTCCTGACTCTCTGTGCTCATTAATAATCCCATGGCACTTCTGCTAAAGAGTAAGGGTGTAACCCCTTTGTCCAGACCAAAGTTTCTCCATCAACCCTCACCCATCATGACCTTCATCATCTCCATCTGCTCTATCACAGTCTCTCCAATGTCTGCTACACCGCTGCACACACGCATTCACTTTCACACACACGCACATTCACACCCACACATCCATACACACACATATGCACCAATACACATACACAAACACACTCTCACACACACACACACACACACACACAGACAGACTTGCAATCCCACATGCACATTCGCACACACACGCACACACGCACACACGCACACACACACACATGCCTTCACATATACACACACACACACACATACACACACACACACACACATGCATTTACAGATAAGCATTCATACACACATTCTCATATACACACTTTCACATGCACACACACACACACACACACACACACACACACACACACAGACTTGCAATCACACATGCACATTCACACACACATGCACACACACACAAACACACACACACACACACGCATTTACACATAAGCATTCATACACACATTCTCATATACACACTTTCACACACACTTTCACACACACACACACACACACACACACACACACACACACACACACACACACACACACACACACACACACAATCTCTCTCTCTCTTACTACTTAACACATATAGACACACACACTCACTTTCATATACACCCTATCTCTCTTTCTCTCTCTCTTACACACACACAGTGTCTCTCCCTCTGAAATACTAATAGCAGGCTGCACGGTGGCGTAGTGGGTAGCACTACAGCAAGAAGGTCTCTGGTTTGAGTCTCGGCTGGGTCAGTTGGTGTTTCTGTGTGGAGTTTGCATGTTCTCCCCGTGTTGGCGTGGGTTTCCTCCGGGTACACAAACACACTCTCACACACACACACACACACACACACACACACACACACACAGACAGACTTGCAATCCCACATGCACATTCGCACACACACGCACACACGCACACACACACACACACACATGCCTTCACATATACACACACACACACACACACACACACACATGCATTTACAGATAAGCATTCATACACACATTCTCATATACACACTTTCACATGCACACACACACACACACACACACACACACACACACACACACACAGACTTGCAATCACACATGCACATTCGCACACACATGCACACACACACACACACACACACACGCATTTACACATAAGCATTCATACACACATTCTCATATACACACTTTCTCACACACACACACACACACACACACACACACACACACACAATCTCTCTCTCTCTTACTACTTAACACATATAGACACACACACTCACTTTCATATACACCCTATCTCTCTTTCTCTCTCTCTTACACACACACAGTGTCTCTCCCTCTGAAATAGTAATAGCAGGCTGCACGGTGGCGTAGTGGGTAGCACTACAGCAAGAAGGTCTCTGGTTTGAGTCTCGGCTGGGTCAGTTGGTGTTTCTGTGTGGAGTTTGCATGTTCTCCCCGTGTTGGTGTGGGTTTCCTCCGGGTGCTCCGGTTTCCCCCACAGTCCAAACACATGCGCTATAGGGGAACTGATCAACTACACTGGCCGTAGTGTGTTTGTGTGTGAATGAGTGTGTATGGGTGTTTCCCAGTATTAGGTTGCAGCTGGAAGGGCATCCACTGTGTATAATGTATGCTGGAATAGTTGACGGTTCATTCCATTGTGGCGACCCCTGATAAATAAAGGGACCAAGCCAAAAAAAATATGATGAATGAAAGAGATAACACTGCTGTTAATAAGTTAAAACCAAACACACTGTCTGATCTAAGAACTGTGAACACACACACACACATTGGTATTGGTGGTTTATGAGAACTCTCCATAGGAATAATGTATATTACACTGTAAAAGACGATTATTTGCCACACACACATTCACACAATCACTCACACACACTCACTCTCTCTCACACACACACTTTTACCGCAATCTTTCTAGGCTCTCCATAGCTGTAATGATGTGTTTACGGCACAAACTGTATATACTTTCACTCATTCATTCATTCTCTTTCAGCTTAGTCCCTTATTCATCCGGGGTTGCCACAACAGAATAAACCACCAATTATTCCAGCACAAGTTTTACACAGCGGATACCCTTCCATCTGCTACCCAGAACTGGAAAACACACTCATACACTACGGCCAGTAGGAGAACATGCAAACTCCACACAGAAACGCCAACTGACCAAGCCGAGGCTCAAACCAGCGACCTTCTTGTTGTGAGGACACTGAGCCACCATGTCACCCAACTCCCAACTGTATATACTATACAAAAAACTCAGAAGGACTGGTATTGCTATACTTGTGGGGACATTTGTTGACCACAATGCAAGTAATACTAAGTATACACACACAGTAACACACTGCAGAATAAGCTCTCAGAGATGGAAATAATGTCATCTTTAACTCATTTGACACGTTACTTGTTCAAGTCCACCTTTACAGTGACAAACAGGGAATCAATGATGCAGACTTCATCAAATCTGAAGCAAAACCAAATTCAATACACGAAAAACACCACTCATTTTCTTCATAGGGACATTGATTTTTGACAATAGCCTTTAAAGGAGAGATAGTGTATGGTGTGAATATGCTTTTCTTTCTATCAGCTGGTCTGAACACACAGCCAACATAACCTTCAGATGATGAGGATGGTCAGAATCCAGCATTCGACTTCACAAATGACTACTGATCAGCGAAAGCCATCAAACTAACACACGTAACCCTTCGAGTCCTGCGCTGCGCTCATTATCCAGCACATAAGTGTAATTATTTCCACATTCATTAGTGCTGTGATGTTAGTGCTCTCCATACTGTAAGTAAATGGGTCATTACGCATCTCTCTCTTTCCCTCCAGTCACGTCATATGATCATGAATCCGCAGTGAAGTGGCCTGATTTCTGACACACACTCGGACCTACAGTACAGTACAGTACAGAACTCAGCTCTGGTCTTCACTGAGCGATTGAAACATTCACACACATAATATAGTCATTTACAGTAAATACTACACTTGTTTACCATACTGTAGTAAAGTGCTTGAACAAATCTGTTGTGGTGATTCCAATGTTACTATGGTAACACAACAACTATAGTAACTAATGTTATGGTGATTCTACGGTTGCTATGGTAGTGTAACGATTATGGTAAATAACCTGTTGTAGTGATTTTACAGCTGCTATGGTAACACAACAACTATAGTAACTGATCTGTTGTGGTGATTCTACAGTTGCTTTGGTAGCGTAACAATTATGGTAAATAACCTGTAGTGGTGATTCTAGAGTTGCTATGGTAACACAACAATTATAGTATTTAATCTGTTGTGGTGATACTACAGTTCCTATGGTAACACAACAACTATAGTAATTGAACTGTTGTGGTGACTATAATTGCGTAACAACTGTTGCAGTTGAGTTTTTGTGATATTTCTATAGTTTCTATGGTAACACACCAACTGTAGCAATTAATCAGTTATGGTGATCTTATAGTTGCTATAGTAACACAACAACTATGGTAATCGATAACAGTTTGCTGATTCTATAGCTGATTCTATAGTTCCTATGGTAACACACCAACTAGCAACTAATCTGTTGTGGTGATTCTATAGTTGCTATGGTTAAACAACAACTGTATAATCAGTTATGGTGATTCGATGGTTGCTATGGTAACACAATAACTAGCAATCGGTCTGCTGTGGTGGTTTTACAGTTGCTATGGTAACTCAACAATGGTAACAATTGATCAGTCGTGGTAATTCTATAGTTGTATGTTGGTAACACAACAACTGTAGCAGTTCATCTATTGTGGTGATTCCACAGTTGCTATGGTAACACAACTGTAGCAATTCATCCATTGTGATTCTATAGTTGCTATGGTAACAAACAACTAGCAATTGATCTGTTGTGGTGATTCTATAGTTGCTATGGTTACTCATCATCTATGTTAACTGATCTGTTGTGCTGATCCTATAGTTGCTAGGGTAACTCAACAACAGTAACAATTGATCAATTGTGGTAATTCTATAGTTGCTATGGACACAACAACTATAGTGGTATAATCGAATGACCCAATACAGTATTTCCTACAACTATAGAGTACATTATACAACAAAACACAACAGTTTACTGCAGTAAAATCTTAAGTATAGTACAGTATTAATTACAGTTTATCTGTTCGCTATAGATAATTCTACAATATGTTGTAGCATTATTCATCATAGTGTTGTAAATATTATAGTATAAACAGTATGTTATGCAGTTTACTATATACTATAGTATAAACGATGAATAACTCTAGTATCTTTTTTCATGTGAGGCTGTGCTCCAGCACAATCCAAGCAGTATCATCTCCACAGATTTACATAATCCTGGCTAATTAAGCAATTAAACAGCAGATGATTTAATTGGCAGTTTTTGTTCCAGCGTTGTGTGTTTCAGCAGATCTCTGGTGTTGGGATGGGATTTGAAATGTAATCCGCCTCATGAGGAGAAAATGCATTGAGTAAAATGTGACAGTCGGACTTTCATTTTAGTTTATGAATAAGAGATCAGCTAAATTCACAATCAGCATTTTGAAGACAGAATGTAGAGCTGGGTGAGTTACTTAAGACATTCTGGGTTGTTGTAAAATGTTGGTCAAATATGGGCAAACCATACCAATGGAAGGGTTTAAAAAGGTGTCATTTAAATTAAATTGAAATTTTTTTATTTAATTGAATTGGGTTAATCCACAGTATTTTTCGAGTAAGTAATTAATTACTGATGACTAATTACATCATTAAAAACGTATGATGTGTTTCTAATTATGTCTCATTCATTCATTCATTCATTCATTTTCTTGTCGGCTTAGTCCCTTTATTAATCTGGGGTCAACACAGCGGATGAACTGCCAACTTATACAGCATATGTTTTACGCAGCGGATGCCCTTCCAGCCGCAACCCATCACCAGGAAACTAATTATGTCTAAAAAGTAATTTAATTATTCAATAAGGACTTTAATCACTTTAATTAAAATCTTTTAATTATTTTGTTTTGAGTCAAAGCATTGCCTTTTACACTCTAAACAAATGCCAAGTTTTTTAACCCAATGCTGGGTCAAATTTGGGTAAACCCAACCCCTGGGTTAAAACATTTTAATGTAAAATGAATTGAAAAACATGTATTCAATAGTATCTTATAACAAAAAATAAATCATTGTTGTAATAATTGTTCACACACAAACAAATAACCTTAACAGGTTTCCTTTCAGAAATTAAGTACACATGTAATGTAAAATATAGCACATAGTAAAATGTAATTACATAGTTAAAACCACTTAATATAAAGTGAAACCTTTTATTCTGTTATTGTAGACAAACAAAAATAAATAAGACTCTCTCCAGAAGAAATATAGGTAACGCTTTATTTAATCTACAATTGACACTATTAATAAACTATTAATTAAGACTTTTAGCTCAACAAATGACTATTTAGCTGCCTGATAATATCTATTAATAGTTATAAAGTATAGTTGTGTTCAGTATTAGGGGTGTAAAAAAAGATCATGCAGAACATGTGCTTAATAAATGCTTATAAACAGACAATACAATTATAAGACACTAGCTAATAGTAAGAATTAGTACTTAAAATAAGTGATATTTTTATTAACAACAGAGAATTCAATTTTTTAAGGTTTAAATGATGTGTGACTAAGATTTACAAGATATAAAGATGTTTACTAGCTGTGATGTGTGCTTTATTTCATTAAAAGTAGGCAGGAAAATTAGTAAATGCATATAATACCCATTTTTGATAGAATTATTGCTGTTCTTTTACTTGATGTTTTTTTATTTTAAATGATCCGCCAACTATTCCAGCCTATGTTTTACACAGTGGATGCCCATCTAGCTGCAACCCAGTACTGGGAAACATCCATACATGCTCATTCCCACACACACACTCATACACTACGGCCTATGTAGTTGATCAGTTCCCCTATAGCGCATGTGTTTGGACTGTGGGGCAAACCGGAGCACCCAGAGGAAACCAATGCCAACACGGGGAGAACATGCAAACTCCACACAGAAACACCAACTGACCCAGCCGGAACTCAAACCAGCGACCTTCTTGCTGTGAGGCCACAGTGCTGACCACTGAAACACTGTGTTGCCCCAATTCCAAATTTGACAAAACTGTTTTGGTGTAAACTCAGCATCACGGAAAAGCACAATAGGAAATTCTGTGATGATTAAAGGACATCACTTGTAAAAAAAAATTTGCACAAAAACTGATTATTTAATTTACAGCATGCAGAAAAAAGTGGGTTAATGCATCTAATTCCAACTTTTAATGTTATAATGAATGTTTTTATTTATTTTTTGTTTTTATTTAATCAAATGATGTCATTTATAAACGCTTTTCAATTACAAACTTAATGTTAATTACATGTTAATTTTCAAAGGCATGCAAATTCTGCATCAGTGTTACTGACAAATACAATAGGAAATACTGTGGGGACTGTTTATTAATAGTTAAGAGAGCAGATTAGTGATGTAAAATAAGAAAAATTAGGTAAATGCATATAATTTTATTACACTTTTAATTTTTCATATTTTATTTGTTCAAATTAATTGTGCAATTCAACATTGTGCATGTTCATTTTCAAATGCACGCAAATCCTGCATAAGTTTTACCGAAAAATAGGCAATACCACTACTGTGGGGGAATGACATCTTGTGGAAAAATTTCAAAAGAAGTAATTATTTAATTATTTAACTTTTGATGGTATAATTAACATTTTTCTTTTATTTGTTTATTTAATCAAATATCCTAATTTATAAATCCATCTCAATTGCAAACTTGAAAAACTATTTTTGTGCATGTTAGTTTCAAATGCATGTAAACTCTGCATCAGTGTTACCGAAAATACAACAGGAAAAAATCCTGACATCGCCTGCAAATGTGCCAGAAACGTTAATAATGTAGATCTCTCACCATCCTCCTTGTCGTCGAACACTGGCCTCTTGGATGAACTGTTCGCTCCCATCCTCTTCTTCCACTTTCCCCAGTGAAACATTGATGCTCTGATCTCATTCCTTTCCCGACGCGGAAACTGATGCTGGACGGACGCCGCTACAGCATGACGCTCTGCCGGGATTCAGCGCGCACAGGCGGGCAGCAGAGCCGAGCCGAGCCGGTGGGGTCCTGGAGGAGGAGCTGAAAGAGTGTTTTCTGTGTGAAAGTGTGTGTGTGAAAGTGTGTGTGATCTGCTGCTGATGCTGCTCTTCAGACTGACTGAGCTCCAGCGCGAGACCCTCATCTGTATCTGTGTGTGTGTGTGTGCGCGCGCGCGCGTCCCTCTCTTTCGCAACCGCGCATGCGCGCACAACCTCACTATCGGCTTTTTTAATAGACAAAAAACGGTCACACTTTACAATAAGCTTTCATTAGTTAACGCATTTACTAACATGAACTATTAATAAATGCTGTACATGTGTTTATTAATATTAATAACCACACTTGTACAGCATTTATTAATTAATCATAGTTTGACGTTTACTAATGCATACATCTACATTTATGCTTTTTAATTATTAGTTAGTGCATTGTGAGTTAACATGGACTAATAAATGACTGTGTTTTCATTAATCAACGTTAACATGAATAAATAAATGTATTGTTCATTGATTGTTCATTTTAGTAAATCTATTAACTGTTAACTAATGCAACCTTTATGTAAGGTGTTACAATAAAAACAAGTGCAATTTAACAGTAAGTTGTACACTTTGTTGTTATTTATGTATAAAACTATTTTGAAACTTGAATAAATAGTTTTGTGCGTGTTAATTTGTCTCATGTGCGCAAACTCTTCTTCAGTGTTACTGAAAAATATCACAATAGGAAATACTGTGAGAAATATTATTTTATTTGTTTTATTTTATTTCTATTATATTATTATATAACTGTAATACATACTGTATACTTTAGTCGTTTTACTGTAGTAAACTGTGGTGTATTGTAGTATAGCCCCAAATCAGAAACAGTTGGGACCAGGTGCGCCTGCTGACTGTTATTCCAAGCTACGCACAAATCCAGCACCGCCCGCGCCTTTCCCCAATCATGTCAAGAAACACGGATGCTTACTGTCAAAGACATTATTTAAGGGCATTCGTTGAAATCTAAATGTAATAAAAGCACATCAGCACCAAGGAAAAATCAGACGCTCAAGACGTAATCTTTCAAATTATGACATCTTAAAATAATTGCATATATATTTGACAGAAGATTGGGCGAGGCAGTGGCGCAGCAGGTAGTGCTGTCGCCTCAAGAAGGTCGCTGAGTCGCTGGTTCGAACCTCTGCTCAGTTGGTGTTTCTGTGTGGAGTTTGCATGTTCTCCCTGTCTTCGCGTGGGTTTCCTCCGGGTGCTCCGGTTTCCCCCACAGTCCAAAGACATGTGCTACAAGTGAATTGGGTATGGCTAAATTGTCCGTAGTATGTGTGTGAATGTGTGTGTGTGGATGTTTCCCAGAGATTGGTTACGGCTGGAAGGGCAAACTTGCTGGATAAGTTGGCGGTTCATTCTGCTGTGGCGACCCCGGATTAATAAAGGGACTAAGCCGACAAGAAAATGAATGAATGAATGAATGACAATTGTGATACAATACAATTAGTGAAGCATTAATTAAATCCTTACTTTCCACCGTAAATCATCCACACGCACATTGTGGACAAGCTCAAACAAAAATATATATTTTTCTTGGAAAAAATATCTTTTAAAAAGAATTTCATGTATTTTTTTGTCTCTGTGTTTCAATATTTTTCTTGGTCAGTTATCTTCTAGGTAAAATAAAAAAACGAATAACATTCGATATGCTTCAAATCAGCTATGCTTCAACAATGACAAATCACGAACTGGATTGTTAAATAAAATAATAATCTAGCCTAAATCAAATCAAAGTGAAATATTCAGTTTTAGACAAGCCTATATAAATAGTTTTCCATGTTGCGCCAGTCAATTACATTTTAATTCAATTAATCAAATAATTTGAATGAGCAGGACAGGTGTTTACAAATTCGCATAAAGCAACAGCACTGAACATGTTCCCACATTACCTCAGTGAAACAAACTCGGATGAAAGGTATGAAACCTCAGAAACTCATTGTGAGAATGGAGAGGTCTGCTTATTTACGCCAGTCTGCGAGATAAAATTGTTTAAAACATCTTGAATGGTAGCGGTTCCATGCGAGTAGGCTGTGCAGCAGCTGGATCTGATCTGTCTGATGAAGGAGACAGTTTCCACGGTGCAGGTGCTGATGATGAGACAGTCGCCACTTCATGTAGGGGAACCTCAGTATTTGTCTCATTAGTTTTAGGCCTTTTGGCAAATGTCTTAATTAAGTGTATTTGTTTTAGAGAGTGTTTATTTATTTTGAACCTTGTTTTAAACACAAGCTATCTGAATGGTAATTTTTAGGTGCAGAAAAACGCTTTGAAACACAAATGCACACCTTTATTTGTTGTCATTCTTGTATGTTTTGTCAAAATATCGTAATGTATACTGTTTAATAATCAATTTAAATTATGTAATAAATAAATAAAAAAGCAGCATTAATTCACATTCTCTCATGGTAGGTACGCACAGTGTGTACAGCCGTACGGCTGCAGGCGCCACTGTTGGGACAGTATGGAGAATACAAAATGATAAAGCAGGGATTTCTAGCTTTTCTTTGACTTGTATTTCATTGCAGGCAACAACAAATATTATTTAGTGTGTTCCTCATGATTTCTACTTTTATTGTTTTTAAAAATAAACGAATTCCAAAAAAAAAAAAGTTGTGAGAGTAAAACATTTAGCACTCTGTAATGTTGCCGTTTATTTTAACAATACTTAAAAGGCATTTAGGGACTGAAGACACCAAGTGCTGAAGTGTTTCAGGTGTTATTTTGTCCCTTTTTTCTTAAAGTCTTAAGGTGCGCAACCGTACAGGGTCTTCATTGTTACATTTTACACTTTAAAATGTGCCACGCATTCTCTATTGGAGACAGGTCGGGACTGCAGGCAGGCCAGTATCCTCTTCCTCCGCAACAGGACTCTGTAATGTGTGCATAATGTGGTTTCCTGGAAAAGAAGGCAGCATATTATGCTCCAGAATCTCTGTGTACTTTTCAACATTACCGGTGCCTCAGTTTAATTTACCTTTATTTCTACATACGCTTTTACAATGAAGATTGTGTTCAACATCACAGAAGAGCAGGTTACCTTTGCCAAGGGCACTGCCACAACCCCAGACCATGACAGAGCCTGGCTTTTGGACTTATTGCTGGTAACAGTCTGGATGATCCTTTTCTTCATTTCTCCCAAATACATCTGAAACACTGAATACTCTGAGCACAGTACATGTCTCTGCTGTTTGATGGTCCATCCCAGATGCCTCCGAGCCACTCTGGACACTGTTAACATAGGGCTTCCTTTGCCACAGTACAGTTTTGACTGGCAATTGCAGTGCTTAAAATGTGAATTGTGAGGACCCGGAACAGATTGGGGTAACGGATCAGGCATGTTACCCGATAATGGTGTGTGGGGGGGGGGGGGGTGTATAGACGGTGGAGGGGTGTTGGGGGGTCGCAGAAGAAAGCGAAAGTAAACAGCAGATGGGGGAGAAGGGCGATTGAGGAGAGGGATCAGTAAAATGAGGTGTCGGATCAGATTTTAGAGGTGCCGGATCCGGATCCAGCATGTTCTGGCACAAATTAAGCCCTGGGCATTTGTGGATGGAACTCTGTATTGTGCTACTTTTGCCGCAGTAGTCCTGAACCAATGTGGTGATCTCATAGATGAATGAGGATTCTTGATGCAGCGCCACCTAAAGGACTAGACCTTTCCTGGATGCAGCTTTCGTAGCAGATCATTATTGATACCCGTTTCACATCGCATCATTATTTCACCAGTTTATCTGCCAATTCACTTGATTACGAGCCCTGAACTGCTTCTGTTCCAACTTCTTTTGCAATGTGTTGTTTGTTTATATCACTGTAGTTGTTGTTGCTATAGTAGCACCTACGAGATTATGACAACAGATTAATTCAAGTACATTACTATAGTATGGTTCTGTAGTGTAGGTTACTATAGTTCTCATATGGGTTCTCATGTTCAGTGTTAATTCTGCTAGTCTGTAATGTGTGTTGACGCTTTGAGTCTGAGTGTCTGCAGCTCCATCAAATGCAACTGTATAAAGGTAAAATAAACCTAAGGGCAAGGTGTAGACCTGTGTGTGTGTGTGTGTGTGTGTGTGTGTGTGTGTGTGTGTGTGTGTGTGTGTGTGTGTGTGTGTGTGTGTGTGTATTTCAGTTAATGTGTGAGTGTGTGTGTGTGTGTGTGTGTGTTTATACAGTATGTGTGTTCATATACAGTATGCTTGTGTCTGTGTGTGTGCGTGTGCATTTCAGTTTATGTGTGTGTGTGTGTGTTCATATACAATATGTGTGTGTGTCTGTGTGTGCATTTATGAGCAGAGTTCATATACTGTGTGTGTTTGTGTGTGGGCGGCACGGTGGCACAGTGGGTAGCACAATCACCTCACAGGAAGAAGGTTACTGGTTCAAGCCTTGGCTGGGTCAGTTGGTGTTTCTGTGTGGAGTTTGCATGTTCTTCCCGTGTTGGCGTGGGTTTTCTCCGGGTTCTCTAGTTTCCCCCACAGTGCAAACACGTGGTACAGGTGAATTGGGCAGGCTAAATTGTCTGGAGTGTGTGGATGTTTCCCAGGGATGGGTTGCGGCTGGAAGGGCATCCGCTGCATAAAACATGTTCTGAATAAGTTGGCGGTTAATTCCGCTGTGATTAATAAAGGGACTAAGCCAAAACAAAAATGAATGAATGAACGTGTGTCTGTGTGTGTGTGTTAATGAGCAGAGTTTGTATACAGTGTGTGTGAATGTGTGTGTGTGTGAGCAAGATAATTCATATGCAGTGTGTGTGTGTGAGCAAGTGTTCATATACAGTGTGTGTGCCTATGAGTGTGTGAGTGGGTATATATAGTATATGTTTGTGTGTGTGTGTAAGTGTGAATGTGTCAGTGAGTGCAAGCGTGTGTGTGTGTGTGTGTGTGAATGTATGTATATTTCAGTGCGTGTGTGTGTGTGAGCGTGCTCCTCCATCTGTGGCTCTGCATTGAAGCGCTGGTCGTCTCAGAATAGCAGTGTGTGTCCTGGTTCTGTGGTTTGTTCCCTTGGAGAGGCGAGAGCTGCTCTGCTGGATCAGAGGAATCGATCAATAACCCAACACACTCCTCACACACACACTCACTCCTGACACACACTCCTGTCACCCGCTAGATTAAGCAGTCAGAGACTCTCATTGGATTACACATTATAGAGGAGCGATGCTGAGATCTTAATGAGCTTTCAGATGAAGATCAAATGATCAGCAGGAGCGTGTGCTTTCATTAGAGGAGAACACCGGCCCAAAATAAACGACACAATTTAAAGGGCGCCTATGAATGACGTTTATGCAGGGTTTAAACCCAGTAGTGTGTGTGTCAGCAGTGTGTGAATATCTCCAGCATCTTATGGTAAAGATAAATGAATTGTGTTTTGTCTAATCAGACTTGATTAAATCAGTCTGCAGGAACACTGTGATTGACATTCTCCCTTTGTACGTGTCATCAGAGGGGGAAAGCCCCGCCCACTAGTGCCCATCTCTCTCTCATTAGCATAAACATCCCTGAGTGAGAAGCAGCCGTCTGTCCATTAGTTTTGAATCTGCCACTATGCTGACACAGGTGTTTGCAGCTCCGCCCACTCATTTACATTTAAAACGACAGTCACCAAAACCTCACAATTAGGATCAAAGCCTGTAAAGGTCAGTTTCAGAGAGCTAGAGAATATTATCTGTGTGCTGTTCTCAGCTCCAACTCAAACACACACACACACACACACTCTATACACAGCAGACATGCATTTAGAGCTTGTAAAAGGAGCATAAATGGTCCCCTTTAAAGGCATAGTTGCCCCAAAACTGAAAGTGAACATTTACACAGCCACAGATCATCCAATATCTGACTTTCATCAGCCAAACATGACAGCAGATTTTCAGCTAAATGTGTTGTTCTTGTGAATTCATATAATGCAGTGAATGGTGACAGGTTTATTAGATTAAAAATAAACACATACAAACTATGTTTGGCGCCATCTAGTGTCTGAATAATGCACAGGTTAGTGTATACTCCATCAGCGGTTTTAGTTTCTGTCAGCTTTGTGTTTTTGACTGTTTTGTGTTATCCAGTGTCCAAATAATGCGCAGGTTTTTGAAATTGTTGCGAATTTATTAAAAATAAAAAAAGCTGAGGAATCACATGTACATCAGTATTCACAGCCTCAGACTCGTGAAGCTCTGAACTGAGCTCAGGTTCATTCTGTTTCCACTGATCCTGCTTCAGATGTTTCAGCAGCTTCATTGGAGTTCACCTGTGCTCAATTCAGCTGATGGACATGATCTGAAAAGGCTACAGCTGTCTATATAAGGGCGCAGGGTTGACAGTGCATGTCAAAGCACAAACCAAGCATGAAGACAAAGGAATTGTCTGTAGACCTCTGAGACAGGATTGTCTCGAGGCACAAGGCTGGGGAAGCTTACAGAAACATTTCTGCTGCTCTGAAAGTGGCCTCCATCATCCGTAAGTGGAAGATGTTTAACCACCAGGACTCTTCCTAGAGCTGGCCGGACATCTAAGCTGAGTGATCGGGGGAGAAGGGCCTCAGTCAGGGAGGTGATCAATAACCCGATGGTCACTCTGTCTGAGCTCCAGCGTTCTTCTGTGGAGAGAGGAGAACCTTACAGAAGGACAACCATCTGTGCAGCAATCCACCAATCAGGCATCTGTATGGTAGAGCGGGCAGACGGAAGACACTCCCCGCCTGGAGTTTACCATCTGAAGGACTCTCAGAGCATCAGAAACTAAACTCTCTGCTCTGATGAGACTCAAACTGAACTGTTTGGAGTGAACACCAGGCGTTACGTTTGGAGAAAAGCAGGCAGCGCTCATCAGCAGGCTAACAGCATCTCTACAGTGAAGCATGGTGGTGTTGGCATCATGCTGTGGGGATGTGTTTCAGCAGCAGGAACTGGAAGACTAGTCAGGATAGAGGGAAAGATGAATGCAGCGATGTACAGAGACATCCTGAATGAAGACCTGCACAAGAGTGCTCTCCACCTCAGACTGGGCCGACGCTTCATCTTCCAGCAGGACAATGACCGAAGGAAAACGCCAAAATATCAATAGAGCGGCTTCACAATAACTCAGTGAATATCCTTGATTGGCAGAGCCAGAGCCCAGACCTAAATCCTATTGAACATCTCTGGAGAGATCTGAAAATGGCTGTACACCGTCGCTTCCCATCCAACCTGATAGAGATTGAGAGGTCCTGCAAAGAGGAACGGGCAAACATTCCCAAAGACAGGTGAGCAGAGCTTGTGGCATCATATTCAAGAAGGCTGAGCAAAGCCTGTGAATACTGGTGCACATGTGATTTTTTACATTATAATTATGGGGGATTGTGTGTAGAATGTTGAGCAAATCAATTAAGTTAATCCATTGTGGAATAAGGCTGTAACAAAAAAAAAAAAACTGTAGAAAAAGTGAAGCGCTATAAATACTTTCTGAATGCACTGTTTACTCCATCAGCTGTTTTAGTTTCTGTCAGCTTTGTGTTTTTGTCTGTTTGACACCATCTAGTGTAATAATAGTGAATAATAATCTAGTGAATAATGTGGAGGTTAGTGTATACTCCATCTTTGTAATTAACTAATTAAATAAGTAATAAACTATTACATCTCAGAACAATGTTTTGTATCTAATTATTGTGTAATTCTTATGTTTTGGTGGCCAGTAGCCTGCAATAAGCAGAATAAAGTATATCAGGATGGTTGTTTTCTCAGAATAAACCCTTCATTCTTATCTGACAGCTGCTGATAAACCTGTCAGGCTCTATATGGCGACCTCCTGGATGTACTGTTTCCCTAACAGGGTTATATACCTTAATACAAGGATTCATCTGTTCCAGGATCCATCCAGACAGACTGAACTGAACAGAAAGAGTCTAATCAGATTATAAAGAGCAACAGCAGCCGTTTTATTAGATCCACATCTCGGTGTCAGCTCTTATTAATGTCTGAAGAAGAGCACAAACACCTAAAAATACTCTATATGCTTTCATAAATCACAGAATTTAACTTAAATAATCATATTAAAATCTAGAATTAGTTATAAATTTAATGTTTAAACTAGTCTCATTTGTACTCATTGGTTGCATTTATTTAATCAATAAATAGAGCAAACTTTTCAATATTTTTACAGTTTAAAATAGATTTTATGTCTGTAATTAAAGATTTGATTTTTATCCTCATTACTCCTGGAGTAATAATAACATTTAAAGACTCATAATAAAAACACTGCATATCTGAACAACTCCATTCATTTTACATTATTATCATTTTTATTTAAATAATAATAATAATAATCATCATCAACTGTTTGATGATTATCAAAACTGATGTTCTTCCTCAATATTTATGTCTAGTTTTCCATAATAAACATAATATGTAAAAACAAAATCCATAAATACAAGTACTGAAACTGCCTGAAGATTCACGTTTTTAGACTTGCCAGTTTGTGAGGTGTTCATTCATTCACTTCCTTTATGCTTAGTCCCTTATGTATCAGGGGTTGCCACAGCGGAATGAATCACCAACTTTTCCAGCATATATTTTGCACAGCGGATGCCCTTCCAGCCAACCCAATAGCTGGTTTGCTCTGCTGTGGAGATGCCGAGTGTTTCTGTGTGTTTTAGAGTTCAGGATCTGCAGAGAAATCAGGCCACACACACACACACACACACACACACACACACACACACACACACACACACACACACACACACACACACACACACACACACACAATTATCATTAATGCTGTATTTTCGGGATGCGTGTGTGTGCGCGTAGACATTCAGAATCATCAGTGCTGATCAAACTGTGTGTTTACACTGACCTCATGTGGTAAAAGCAGAACAATGCAACCTGTTCTCGGATTAGCATCCACCACAATACACGCAAAAACAACCACAACACACACTTAAAAGAAAAGCTACTGGGGTTTACACATATTTTACCTCCAAAAATAAATACTATTTTGTAACCAAACTTTAAACATTTGTACTTTTGTTTGTTTATTTATTTATTTATTTATTTATTTATTATTTTAAGTTAAAGTTAGATTTTTCATTTTTTATTATAGTTTTTGTTATAATTTACGTTATTTTGATGTATGTATTTTTGTAAAATCAGTAAAATCAATGAATATTTTTAAGACATACAGTTGAATTATTCGCCCCCCTGTTTGTTTTCTCCCAATTTCTGTTTAATGGAGAGCAGATTTCTTCAACACATTTCTAATCATAATAGTGTTAATAACTCATCTCTAATAACTGATTTATTTTCTCTTTGTCATGATGACAGTAAATAATATTAGACTAGATATTCTTCAAGACACTTCTATACAGCTTAAAGTGACATGTAAAGGCTTCACTAGGGTAATAAGGGTAACTAGGCAGGTTAGGGTAATTAGGCTTATTGTATAACTATTGTATAATAATTAAGTTATTGTATAATGATGGTTTGTTCTGGAGACTATCGAGAAAAAAAAAGCTATCTTAAAGGGGCTAATAATTTGGTCATTAAAATGGGTTTAAAAAAATTTAAAAACTGCTTTTATTCTAGCCGAAATAAAACAAATAAGACTTTCTCCAGAAGAAAAAAACATTATCAGACATACTGTGAACATTTCCTTGCTTTGTTAAACATAATTTTTGAAAAATTAAAAAAAAAAAGAAATTCAAAGGGGGGGGGGGGGGTAATTCTGACTTCAACTGTGTCTATATTAGGTCAACATCTTCATTGCAGAGCTATCGTGATGTATGAGTTCTGTACAGGTTAAATATGATCTAAATGCTTTGATTATTTTTTTATTTTATAACAATGAAAACATGCAGATGGTCTGCTTTCAGAGACTGTTACATTTCCATGAGCATCAGTGGAGAAACATGATTATTTTTTAGGCTTGACAGTTAAATGTATCATGAAGTTTAACATGAAAACACATTACCATGACTTATTCATCATGCCATTGTTTTACAGTGTATTCTTCTGTAGCTCCACTTCTGGATTAGAACATATGTGGGCGGGGAGGGGTTGATTGGATGATTGTGATTTGCTAGATATGAAAGCAGGTATACTAAGGCTGTCCACTAGAGAGAGGGCAATCACTGAATCAGTAGGGGCGTACTCATACTGGGTACAGCTGCTTTGAGCCATGCCGAAGCACGATTGTGCCTCCTTCCTCCTCCCTCTCGCTCTGCACTCAGTAGCGTTGCAAGCTTAACTGGTGCCCTAGGCAAACGACAATTGTGCTGCCCTCATGGTGTTCCTGTTGGACTTTCGCTGATTAAAGTGAAGAATGGTGGGGGGTGGAGTCAAAATTTAATAGCGGGGTGAGGGCGGGCTCTCCATGCCTAGCAAGATGCCACCCTGAGCGATCGCCCATTTTACTCGTTTATATCCGCCACTGGATTCCCGGTTCGTTTCACTTGTGTGAATGCTCCGAATACAGTTAGCCGGTCCTGGCCCGGTTGGATGAGGTGTGCCAGAGCACGGTTTGGTTGGCGTGGTATTCCAGAGTTTAGAAACCATAAATGAGAAGGTTTGACCTCCTTTAGTGGACTTTGCTATTCTAAGTACTACAAGAAGCCCTGAGTTTTGAGCGGGTTGGATTGTAGTGGGACAGGAGGTTGGTTAGATAAACAGGAGCTCCATTATTGAGAGATTTATAAGAAGCAATATTTTAAATTCAATACGAAACTTAACAGGCAGCCATTGTCAGGAAGATAACATTTAACCCATTTGTATTGTTTAGATTGACTCTCCTTTGGGTATGTTGGTGCAGTTTTTTGCCCCATTGACTTGCATTATGATCACATGTATTGATTATAAGGGCATAACAGCATATAGTCATGCATTCTTGACTGATGCTGGTGTTTTCCCTGTTGGGAAGAGGGACAATTTGCCATTTCTACTGTTGATCATCAGCTGTCAGCATTAACCCTTTAGATAGGCCTGTGCTGAAGGGTTTCTGTCTTTTATATGGAGCTCAATGGTGTAAAACAGCAGATTACAGTGTGTGTGCTTACACACACTTACCGTGTTCTGAGGGGATGAGTGTATACGTGTAGGTTTGCTTGTGTGTCTGTCTGTGTTTGTGGAGAAAGAGAGAGAGTGTGTGTGTATCTGTGTTTGTGTGTCCGACTCCATCCAGCACCCTTCCTCCTCTCCTCTCCTCTTCCTCCGCCGGCGAGATGACGTCACCGCGTCGGTGGATCTGCGGCTGCTGACGTCACCGCGCGCGTCCTGGAGCCTCCCGAGCGAGCGAGCGCGCGCGCTGACGGACCGCAGCAGCAGAAGGCCGAGGCTCCGCCGCCGGGGATCGAGCTTCTCACGCCGGACAGAGAGTTACCGCGACATGCAGGCTTCACCGGAGGAGCTGCGGGCCGGCTCCCGGCTCCCGGTCACCGTCGAGCAGATCCTCAACGACACGCTGGTGGTGACGCTCCGCTACCGGGAGAAGAGCTTCACCGGGATCCTGCTGGACTGCAGCCGAAAGTGAGTCGCTTTCTTTGTGCTGTTGTTGGGTTTTATCACGGAGAAAATAACGGAGTTTATTCGCGTCAGGCCGCAAAATGCAGGCCGGAGCACCGAGCAGGCCTCCAGCAGAAACAATGAAAACACACACTGACCACCGTCATCATCCTCCTCATCTTCATCTTAGTCAATAACAGCGACATTTATGACTGCACTGTCGAGTTATGTGCTTTATTATGATTTATGATGAGGATGATGAAGATGATGGTGATGATAATGATGAAGGTGTGTGTCTCTTTGTGTATTTCTCGGTCAAACACTGCTGCTTTATCATCGATCATTTGTCGGAGAATCTCAAATCTTCATTTATCATTAATAACCTGATTATCCTGGATGTCTTTATATCTTCATTATTCTTCATTGTGAGCTTGTTATGGACACATTCAGTGTAAAGGTCAGCTATTCAGGGATCCTTTATAAAGGCAGATTTTGGGTTGCACTTATTAAAACACACACACACACACACACACACACACACACGGCCTTGTTTAAGCAGTGTAAACACAACATTGTTATTGATCATAATAATAAAGAGCTGTCATTAAATGTTCATCTTTTTATAGTTATTATTATGTTGTTTATTTTATGTTCTGTTGATAATGTTTGTCTGCAAAAATCTGACATTAATGCTTTACTTTCTGTGTAAATATGAATATATTCACCTGAATGTGTGGTTGTGTGTGTTTATAGACAGGACGACAGAGTGTTATATCACTTCATAATCTTCATCCTATTCAATAACAGCGACATTTAGGATTTTACTGTCGAATTATGTGCATTTATTGTTATTTATGAAGATGTGTGCGTGTCCCTTTGTGTATTTCCCCATCAAACACTGCTGTTTATTCAGCTCGTCCATCAATCATTAGTCAGAGAATCTCAAATCTATCATTAATCAGTCGTATCACTTCATTCATTATCAGCTTGTTATGCACACAAATTCAGTGTAAAGGCCAAATATTCAGGGATTCTTTATAAATGCAGATCTTAGGTTGCGCTTTTTTTTTTATTAAATCACACAGTCAGTGGAACACAACATTAATGTTGTTCATTATAATATTAATGAGCAGTCATTATGTGTTCATCTTTTTGTATTCAGTTTTATGTTGCGTATATTAGTGTTTGTGTGATAACGTGATGTTTCATTCTGTGTGACTGTAAATATGAATATATTTGCCTGATGGATATTTATAGACATGCCGGCACAGTGTTATATCACTTCATAGAGCCTGTGGCGTCTCTGTTATTGATCAGCACACAACATTCTTCGTTTCTCATCATTGTTATAATGTTGTTTCCATATGTTATTGTAAGTTATGTATTAAATATTTAGTGTTGCTATGAATATATAAAATGCTCCTAATATGGAATTAAAACATTAATAAATAAATAATGTTTCTCTGGATTTTTGCATGCATTTAGTTCACATTTTTGTGTATCATATAAGATCAGAAATGTGCAGTGCTCAGCATATATTAGTACACAAATATTTCTTAAATTCATATGTTTAATGGGAGCTCTACAATATTATATCTGTGCAGATACGTTAGATTAGTCAGTGCTGAAGACAAATCTGGAGCTGATGTGATAATGCTCCAAACACTAGTACAGCAACATTTATATGTCATTGAGAAGTATTTAATAAACATTTTAAAAGGAGGAAAATTAAGAGAAGCAAAAAAAAAAAAAAGTACAATTTTGTAGGCTGTAATTTATTTTTGCAATATTTTGCTTGAATTTAATTGTTTAATCTTCAGTTTCTAAATATGTTTGGTGAAGAAAATATTATTTTAATAAATATATCTGTTTAATAAATCTGTTTTGTTGTTAATAAATGCACCGACTGAGAAATGGAGGAAACATATTAATTTTTGAAATGGGCTATACTCAATTATGCTGAGTACTGTATGAGCTCAGTTTATATGTAATTAACATTATTTATAAAAAAAAAGCTACTGAATGCCACAATATTTTTTTGTTTATAATTTATATGATGATTAGGTGGAATTTCATATATTTAGCTTAAAGGTAAAATATTTTTGATGTATTATCAATATATAAATGTTTATAAATATAAGTGTCTGTTAATGAACAGTTTCTGTATTTTGTGTGTATTTGCCCTGGTGAATTACATTATGAGGGCATTTAGCTCTGTATAAATCTAATATTTTATTCATAATGGTCTTAAAAATGTCTTAAAGTTAACTTGGTGAAACCGGCAGAAACCCTGTTTTAGCCCTTTGATATAATAATATAATATTATGTATAAGAAATAATGTCCAGAGAAACGAGTGTGTGAAATAACAGTAAATGTGCTGCAGTTTATTTAAGGTTTCTGTAGCGTAATATACAACACCAACCTAGACAATATAGCCCTGCAGACTATTACACAAGTCATTAAGGTCATCTTTTACAACATTTCAAGACTAAAAGAAGATGACAGAAAGATTAAACTCCCATAATGCAACTCAAAAGCAGAAATAAATGTTGAAAAATGAAAACATAAATCACAAAATAGGTAAAAATGCTAATTTATTTGTATTTTCACAGTTTATTTATGAAATATTAAAGCATAAATCAGAGGATGGTGAATAATTTATTCTTCAGGTGTACATCTGCATTTTTTATTTGTAAAATCCATGTTTTTTTGTGCTGGGGTTTAATGAAATGTGCTGATTCATGGCTTTTTTCCTGTGTGTCATCATGCATCACATCCTGCTAGGAACACTTTTATTGTTGAAGAAGCTTGAATAATCATTATCATCTGTTCTGTGTTCTGCTGCTTTTCTGATTGGGCTAAACATGCTTTTATATTTGAACATTCAGACTTTCACCTTCCTGATATAAACTCAGTGATGTATTGTTTGCATCTTCTAAATAAGGAAATCATTTTAGCAGCCAATGATTATCATAGTACAACAGTTAATTAAATAGTGCTAATGTTGCTCTGAAGTCATTCTTATTTCAGACCCAATATATTATGTACCTGCTTCATTTTGTACTTTCATAGCAGTAGTAAGTCATTTATAATTCATCTGCATTGGCCTTTTTAAATTCTGCTTTTGTATTTGAATGCCAAAGTCTGAATGTGCGAAAATAAAACCATCTTCACCTCAATTATTTGTGCTGTAAAAAAGGCTGTTTCACACAATACAATCATGTTGTCCAAACCATACCTGACATCCCTGGATTCTCCCGTATTTTACAGTTCTATCCTGCTATTATCCCGTAAAGGTGTTTTCCCGTATTTCTTCCATATTTTCAGTCTTTCTGTGAAGGTTGGCAAAAAACATTAAAGAGCCGATCCTCCTTATACACAACCATACTGCCAAGCCTTCAGGGGACACCCCTTGCTCTTAAGTGTGAATCTGTTCTGTGCTTTCATTTTATTTAGACATGAAAACACTTTAAAATAATTATAAATACAGTGCGATTCCCTTCCTTTTCATTACATGTGTCGTAGCCCCACCTATACAATCTTCAAAACAGTCAGTTCATGTAGCTGCGTCTCAAACGAAGTCTGTGCACGCCATTTGAATCAGAGCTAAAGGGGACACTCTTGGATTGGGTTGCGTGTTTGAACAGACATACATGCATAATAATAATAATAATAATAATAACAACAACCTCAAAAGATGTTGATCTCGGTGGGTTTTATTTTAAACACGACAAATTTTGTCTTAAATGAGCATAAAGAGTTAGGAAAGCAATCGAATGCTTTTATTATGATGTTAGATGTATGCATTTTTGAAGTGGCGCCTCGGTTATTTAATGTAAACAAATGAAAAATCTAAATAAGAGATTCATTTGCTGCTCTTTAATTAAAATGTTTGTTATACAGTGAAGAAAATGTTAATGAGATTTAATAACTTGAGTAAATTCAGTTTCTTTATAATAGCTATTAATTGTATTAGGCTAAACTGTTTGCTCATTTATTAGCAGTTTTTTTAATTTAATTTATACTATTTATTCTATCCTTTGTAAATAACAAATGAATAAATAAAATAAAATGTTCCTGACCATTTTAACTGTTTATTTATAATGAAACGGCTGCAGGTGAACATATTTAGTAATTTGGGGAATTTTTATTCCTTCACATCCCAGTGTTGACAGGTATGGTCCAAACTAGAATCGATTAAGTTAGCTGAATTGTTTTTACTAATTTAAGTGGATGGAGTATAAAAAATTAAGTTGTCCCCAGAAAAACCTCCAAACCTTTTTATTCTGCTCTTTTTAAGTAAGTGGGTAAACAAGCAACAAAATACAGTATCTAATAATGCCGTGTGCTCATTTATTTAATTTCCAGCTGACAAATCAACCAAAAGCTAATCACAGCAGCACCTTTTTTGCAGTTAATTCACTATAAAAAATATTTTCTTTCCTAATGCTGCTTGGGAATTTTTAGATATTGGGACCAGAAACTAGACTTGTTTCTTGTACAAATATATAAAAATTCTTAAATTGAGAAGCATTTCCTAGACAAGCAGTAAATACTGTCTTGTTTTCAGAAATAATGAGTCAAGATGTAGTGAGTTTTTTCTTTAAAACAAGCAAAATAATCTGACAATGGGAAAGACAATTAATGCTATATGTAAATGAGAGTGGGATTGTTTTACTTGACTTACTTGGTTATTTAGTTTGTTTTAAGTAAAAAAAATTTAGCCACAGCAGTTAATGAACTTTCACATATTATTATTCAGTTTCACTGTGCTAAAACAGTATTCAGTGTACAGTCTTCAGCTAGTGTTTCAGTCTGGAAGTGTTTAAATAACTGCTATTAATATTCTGCTTGATGCATGGAATCTGTAAATTACAACACAACAAATTTTATTTAATACCATAAAAACACTTGATTCCTTCAAGAAACACATAAGACTGACAAAAAGAATAAATAAATAAGAGAATAAGCAAATAATAAACTATTAAAGATAAACAATAAGAAAAAGAATTAATAATAAGCAAATAAATTGTATTAAAAATAAGCAATAAGATTAAAAAGAATAAATTAAGCTAATAAATAATTAAACAAATAAAAACTAAACAAGAAAAAAATAATTTAAATAAATAAACGAATGAAAGCAAAAAATATAAAAATTAACAATAAGAAAAAATAAATAAGCAATTAAATTGTTGTAATAAAAAATTAAGAATAAGAAAAACATGAATAAATAAGCCAATAAGCAATTGTATTTAAAAATAAGGAATAAGAAAAATAATTATTAACTAAAATGCACAAATAAATAAGCAAATAAACAATTGTGATAAAACAATAAAATCTATTTTTATATAAGTGCTCAATTTTAAGAGTAAGCCAGCAGATAATCTTGAGATAAACAAGTGGCGCCGGTCTGATTTCAGGTGTGGGCTTTTATTCTTCACCATTATTTATTAATTATCTTAATATTATTATCGGGTGTCTCCAGTGGTTTATTGCCGCAGGGCTTCATCTCCGTTACCCGCAGGACTACAGTCAATTAAGCTTTAATTAATAATCCCGGCACAATCAGATTTGGGGTTGGATGTGAAAACAAGCAAATCTCCTGGCCCTGTGTCCTCGTCCCGGTGGACTATGGGATTGTTTTTGTGTGGGTCATCATTGCTTTGGCACAGGTTGAGACTTTCACAGCCTCATCTCATGGCTCTGTCAGAAATGATCAACATTTATTCCTATTCTTTTTCTTTTTGTCTCTTAAATCGTATTACACTTGCATTAGATACACATCAGGGATCTGAATACACACATCGATATACAGCGGGGAAATAAGTATTATACATCTTTCTGTTTTGCTCAGAAAACTTATTTCTAAAGGTGCTGTTGACTTGACTTTTTCCACGGATGTTGGTATCCTCTGCCCTTCCTCAGTGTAAATGAAGATCAGCTGCTTCAGTCCAACATCTACATCAGCAGGAGGATGAAGATCAAACCAGGGTGGACATTTCAGCAAGACAATGATCCAAAACACAGCCAAGGAGACTCTCAGATGCTTTCAGAGAAAGAAAATCAAGCTGTAGAATGGCCCAGCCAATCACCTGACCCCAATCCAATAGAGAATACAGAATAAAGCTCAGATACTGATAGACGAGACCCACAGAACCATCAAGATTTACACACTCTGTTGAAGTCTGTGAGAAACTCACACCTGAGCACTGCATGAGGCTTCATTCTCCATATGAGAGGCGTCTTTAAGTTGCAGCACTAAACAGCCTTTTATTTACAGTATTAAATACAGTTCAGTAGTTCAGGACTTTCCCCTTGTGTCTTTCTTATTACACACAACTCATTTTTAGATTTAGTTTGTTTTGTTTTATTTTTATGTGTGCATTGTTTGAGTGTTGACCAAAATCTGCTTCAATCCCATGTCAGCAGCTCCTTTAGAGAGATTCTTCCCTGAGAGAAAACATGACAGTGTGTTTAGTATTATTCCCCCGCTGTATATTAACAACAATAGCAAACAACACCATAACTTAAGACTTAAAGCACACATAAAACAAGTCTTCATGTGTCCAGTCTTCCCATTAAAAATATTAGAAAGCAACTAAACCAGCTCTTATAAATAAACTTCATAAAATAATTACTGAAATGTGTCATTAAATGTGTTTTTTTTTTTGTGAGTTCTGAGAGTAATATACTGTTGTCTTTCTGAAAGATGAAGTTATATCTCTGGTATTTGTAAAAAGTTATCAAATTAGATAGGTGTGGTTTAAGTTTGCGTAATATGGCTGTGGTTCTGGCTGGTTTTTCTGGTCAAGAGTCGGCTTGTTATTGGAGATTATTTGTGTAATTCAGTTCATGCATGTTCAGATGTTGTGCAACACTGTGGGGAAAGATGGTGCTAAAAATAAGGATATTTGAAGTGCCAGCTTACTATAATTAACTAAAAGCAAAACCACCAAAAACATCTCAGTCAAAATAACATTGTGGTGTCCACATCCAAATAAATATGATTTAATCTACATGGCATATTACTGCACGTGACATGTCTACACACTGTAAAATATTATATGATCAGTTATTCGTGACAGCATATGTTTTAGTTCATTGTACCTTATTAAACTAAGTTAATCATGTTCTAACTTAATTTTATAAGTTATGCAAGTAATTTTAAGTTAGTTTAGAATAATACAAGTTCAATGGATTTATAAGGTTAATTTGATTCAGCTTAAAAAATTACATGCAACCAGGATTGCTTTTACAGTGCAGTAATGTGTCAAATAAATTAAATGTCGAACTGTGGATGAAGTTATGTTTCAGTGTAACATTTTTATTCATTTGTTAATTATTTATGACTAAAGAGAGATGCAAAATTAAAGCTATTTGATTTTATGCAGTGCTGTTAAAGCTACCTAGCTGGGGACTGTTTTTCAGGCTCTGCGTAATATTGTTTACGTAAGGTTTCTTGATTATTACGCCAGAAGGAGAGTATAGTATCACTTCGCATTTTTCAGAAAGTCTTAGTACATTATGTAACTACAAAATAATCGAGCATTAAATGGGAGAATTTGAGAGATGCTAATGGTCTAATCTGATTCAATGATATATGCTAAGCTAAGCTAGAAGTTCTCCCATAAGACCCGGAGATTCATTTGTTCATTTTCTTTTTGGCTTAGTCCCTTTATTAATCTGGGGTCACCACAGCAGAATGAACTGCCAACTTTTCCTGCATATGTTGTATGCTGCGTTCACACTAGACGTGGAATGCGCAACAAGCGCGAGGGATTTACATGTTAAGTTAATGCAAACTCAAATGTTCATGCTGCTAATTATGCACGAATAGAGTGATTTATCCACCCGTTCCGCGTCTGGTGTGAACACAGCATAACACAGCAGTTCCTTTTCCAGCTGCAACCCAACCATGGGAAACATCCATACACACTCATTCACACACATACACTATGGATAATTTAGCTTACTTAATTCCCCTATAGCGCTTGTGTTGGGACTCCGGAGCACCTGGAGGAAACCCACGCCAACACATTGAGAACATGCGCACTCCACACAGAAACACAAACTGACCCAGCGGAAGCTCGAACCAGTGACCTTGTTGCTGTTAGGTGATCGTGCTACCCACTGTGCCACCGTGATGCCCGACCCAGAGATTGTCTGAATAATTAAATAAATAGTAAAACTCAACGGTTTGCCTCTGGATGAGCTGTAAAATGATGATATTTACATATAGAAGTGAACTGCTACCTTAACATCCATCATTGCACAGCTGACTGGAATACTCTATTCTGATTGGTCAGTTGTGACATTTTAAGGTGTGTTAATCCCTGAACTCATCCATGAACAGAGAGTCGCCTTGACCGTCAGTCAAAAATGTTCATCCATATACTTGCATCCACATTCATATGTGTCTGCTGGTTTGATTGTTTGGGGTCATCTTGTAAAATTAGTAGTATATAGGTTAGTATATGCTTTATTCAGCTGTTTTCAATTCTGTTTTGTGGTAAGTAACTATGTAATAAGTGGGATAAAGTACATCCAGGAGGTTGTTTTTGCAGAATTAAGCCCAGTCTTACAACAGTGCTATGCTTCATGTCGGGCTTTATTCTGTGACAACGCCTAACAACCGCCTTCACCCCTAACTTAATCTTGTTCCAGTCCATTATTGCCTCTAATATCTCGCTCTTGACTCTGCAGGACTGGGCTGTTCTGCCTTCCGGATGTGGTCGGGAAAACCGAAGAGCCGCTCATCTTAAGACCGGACTGTGAAGTCTTGAGCGAAGAGTCTTCTTCTGAACCTGTCAGTCAGCCAACACAAAGACCAAAAGATGAAAACACGGAGCCTGAGGAGTCTCCTGCTCCTGTACCCATCCCGCTGCAACCGGGACAGCACACGTACCCACCTTACTTCGAAGGTGCTCCCTTCCCTCAGCCCATATGGGTCCGGCACACGTATAACCAGTGGGTTCCTCAGCCACCGCCGCGCCCCATCAAGAGGAAGAAGAGACGCAGCCGAGACGCCGGCCGGCTGGCAATCAGCACCATCCGACTGCGACCCCGGCAGGTGCTCTGTGAGAAATGCAAAAACACACTAAACAGTGATGAGGACAGCAAAGATGGACCAACTCTACCCAAGACGTCCAGGAAAGAAAACTCACCTCATGCTGAAGACGACAACACTAAAACAACTTCAGCCAAGAGGAAGGACGACGGGGAACACAATAATAGAGAGTCCAAACGGAGAGAGGACTCAACCGTCTATGACGGCAAACGCTTCCGAAAGGATAAGAAGGAGGAAGAAAAGTTTCCTTCAGGCGACGTCATTCCCCACAGTCCAGTCATCAAGATCTCCTACAGCACTCCGCAAGGCAAAGGCGAGGTCATGAAGATCCCTTCCAGGGTCCATGGATCCGTCAAACCTTTCTGCCCCAAGCAGCTCCTCCAGAACGGACATGGAGATCGAGATTCTTCCAAGGAAACCCCTAAAAAACTACAACCCCCAATGGACGCAATACGAACAGGTCTTACCATTTCCATTCCCAAACTCAAGCTTCCGAAGTTGCCTAGTCCTGATGCGCAGTCGCCTAAGATTCGCTTGCGCTCCCGGGCGGAAGGAGCGGAGCAGATGTCTGTATATGAGGCAGAACTCGTGGACGGAGCTCGGAGGAGAAGTCCGAGAGTTCCCAACTCTGGTTTACCTCAATCCGAGGATGCTGAAGATAAGAATTCACTAGAACTTTGGTCGGGGAGCTGCGGTGGGGAAGTCGAGCGGCACGGAGATCTGACTTTACTAATTAACTTCCGCAAGAGGAAAGCAGACTCTTCCAGCCTTTCTGTGTGCAGTAGTGACAGTCTAGACGAGTCCAAATCGTTCAGTTCGGATGGCACGTCTCCGGAGCTGTGTGATCTGGCTCCAGGCGATGATATCTCTGTGTCTTCGTCCTCTCAAGGAGAAGGCAAGACGGTTCCTCCGCTGACTGTCCGCCTGCACACGCGCAGCATGAGCAAATGCGTGACGGAGGATGGTCATGCGGTGACGGTCGGGGACGTAGTTTGGGGAAAGATTCACGGCTTCCCTTGGTGGCCGGCTCGGATCCTCAGTATTAGCGGGACTCGCAGAGAGGACGGAGAAGTCGACGCTCCGTGGCCTGAAGCGAAGGTTTCTTGGTTTGGATCTCCGACCACCTCTGAACTCTCAGTTGCCAAACTGTCACCGTTCCGCGAGTTCTTCAGGTCACGCTTCAACCGCAAAAAGAAAGGGATGTACCGGCGTGCCATCATGGAAGCTGCCAAAGCGGTGGGACACATGGGTGCAGAAATCACATCTCTTCTGGCTCACTGCGAAACTTAGGTGAGGCTTGTCTTTGCATTTGTTGAGTTTTTTTGCAACAGAGGGAGAAAAAAACTAAACAAAACACAACGTCAATAGTGTTGGAGCTTAGTGTTGTCACGATACTGGAATTTCCAACTTCGATACCTTAAAAAATATATCGATTTTTTTTTATTTTTTTTTATTCCATGGGGACAAAATTTTACAACATAAGTATGCAAATTAAGTACAAAAATAAGTAACTTGAACTAAACCTCTTGTACCAGGAATGTCAGCAGTCCTTAAATTCAAAAGGCAAAAAATAACTAAATTAGTATAATTTAATCTTATTTTCTGTTTATAACGAAAGCATTACATTCTTAATATTATTATCAATTATTCATTTCACTGTTGGTGAGAGGAGAGAGTGCGACAAAGCAAAACCAGTATCAGTAACCAAAAGCAAGATTGCATTGTTTAAAATATTTCAGTAAGGATATTTATTGATATATCGACAATTGGAGCTAAATAAAATAATACAAACAGATCTACGAGTATGCACATCTACACCTATAAGTACATATACTGACCTCTAAGGAAAATGGTAAAAAAGTAAATAATACTGATATTAAATAATAATAATGCTAAATAAATTAGATCAATTAATTCGGCCCTGTCCATTATGGCACTGGGTTTCAGTACCCAACCCTACTAGCCAACAGTATTTTTCTCTTGTAAAGCAATTCGACATTAGCCACAAATACTCAGGGGAGTTCTCGAGATCTACCTGAGCTCAAACTCCCCTCTCTCCCGGGACAGCATGCCAAACGAACTTTATAATCAATCATCAGTTAAGTGTCAACTCTTGCAATGAAAGTTGTGTAAATTTTTGGGGATGTCCATTGTTTCTGCATCTCCTGGGCTCTGTTCTTCATACAGCATGTTGATTTCTCGGCTGGATTTGATTGATGGCATTTTGACACGATCCAGGATGGTTTCGTTCTTCAGAACTCATCCATGAGCTGTTGTTATGGCATCAGGTCTGCAAGCTCAAACCTGTTCAGGATCAGGCTTATTGTATATAAACAGGATTAGAGTCATTCTGAAGCAAAGGTGACACTGAAGGTCTGTACCAGCTGCTGAGCAGTTCTTTCAAGAGTAAACTGGGGGAATAGCAGCGTTCATTTTCCTTTGGCTTAGTCCCTTTATTAATCGGGGGATCACCACAGCGAGATGAACCGACAACAATCCCAGCATATGCCCTTCCAGCTGCAACCCAGTACTGGGAAACACACATACACACTCATTCACACATACAAACTTCAGCCAGTGTAGTTGATCAGTTCCCCTATAGCGCATGTGTTTGGACTGTGGGGGTAACCGGAGCACCCGGAGGAAACCCACACCAACAAGGGGAGAACATGCAAACTCCACACAGAAACACCAACTGACCCAGCCAGGACTCAAACCACCGACCTTCTCGCTGTGAGGCCACAGTGCTAACCACTGAACCACCGTGCTGCCCTTTTTAACAGTTTAAAACTGTTATTGAATCGACACCCTAAATGTGTCAGAGATGCAACATTTCTATATTTTCAGTGGACTATACTGTATATAGACTTTATTTGCTAATATACACCAATACTGACCTTTTAGATATTAATGCAAACTTTGAAATGGTACATCTCATCTTTAAGACTTTTCTGAGTGTGTAAGACGGGTGTCCAAACTCAATCCTGGAGGGTCGATGTTCTGCATAGTTTAGCACCAACTTTTTTCAACACACATGTTTGGAAGTTTCTAATATACCTAGTAAGAGCTTGATTAACTGGTTCAGGTGTTAAATTGGGGTAGAAACTAAACTCTGCAGGACACCGGCCCTCCAGGACTGGGTTTGGGCACCCCGTGTGTGATGTTGCCAGTAATATTCTCATTGATGTTTTTTATATTTATTTGTTTATTTTTTGTGAAGGAATCCAGGATCTGCCAAATCACCTTAGCTTAAGCGAGGTACAAAGAACAGACCCTCAGTAGTATTTTGGTGTTGTTTTCCTTTATTTGACTTTTTTGGTCTTTGAATAGGGCATGGCGCCACCTTGTGGACTAAATAATTAATGCAGAAGAGTTTTAAATGATGAATTGAAGGAATAGTTCACCCAAAAATGAGTTTACTCACCATTTACTCTCCCTCTAGTGGTTATAAATCTTTTGAGTTATTTATTTTTGTAAAAGAAGATACTTTGAAGAAAGCTGAAAACCAGTAACCATTGACTTCTATAGTATGAAAAACAATATGAAAGTCAATGGTTACATGTTCCTAACATATTTCTTGATATCTCATAGGAGGAGGAAACTTATAACAGGTGAGTAAACACAATCTTATAATTTGGGTGAACTGTTTCTTTAGGATTTGTGTCAAATTGAAAAATTAACTCTTAATTTAAATGTAATTAAACTCACACACATGACGTTACACAACTGAATGAGTTTTCCTAAGGTTTAGCAAGCTCCTGCTGTTTTTCTCTTACAGTGACAGTAATTGATGACTAGACTCTTGCTGCTGTAATCTGACCTTTTCTCATTTATGATTCTCCATAAAACATGCTGACAAGAAAATATGAAAAGTAAACAAATGTGCTTTTAGTAAATGTGCTTGTTTCTCTTGCACAAATCTGTGCTGCATGGTTTAAAGCATCCAAAGAACAGTAGATCAGCATGCACAGTGCATTTTAAAGAATTGCATTTTTCCTGCATCAATTGTGCAGGTGTGTGCATCAGTTTTGTGGCATGCAGGATTTTTTGCAAGCATTTTTGTGCATCTGTCTGTAAATGATGTAAATGTGTGTGCTGCAATTCCTCAACCTCCAGTGGTTTAATATTTGCATGTTATCGTGCTGCTCCAATAAGCATGCACAGTTTACACGAGTACTGGGTTGTAAACAATACATTTTTAGCATGCATTTTAGTGCGTGTATTTGTGCATGCTAATCTACTGTTTTGTGGATGGTTTAAATCAAATCCTGGAGGTGCCCTGCTGACTTCAGCTCTAACTTGCTTCAACACACCAGCCTGGACGTTTCTAGTATACCTCATAAGACATTGATTAGTTCAGGTGTGTTTGATTAGGGTTGGAGCTGAACTCTGCCTGGTTTAAACCATGCAGCACAGATTTCTGCAAGTGATACAAGTAATTCCAGTACATTTAATGCTCTTTTGATCAGGGTTGTAATGGTGTTTTCATTCTGCTGTAGTTTGGAAAAGAGCAGTGTGAACATGCAGCTAAACATCTCCTTTTGGATTAGATAGAGGAAAAAGTTTTTTTTAGGTGCAGATTTTCTTAGCTCGGCTTTGTTTAGTGTAGAAACCTCTTTAACCTCCCGGTTGGTTCCCATGGCCTCAGTCTGGCAGGAGGTTGCCAGGTCAGCTCATGTTTATTGAGGATCAGTTGCTTTTCTTGGTTCAATATTGGCTCAAGTCTACGAGCCGCTCCCACTCCTGACATTTACTGCTGCCATTCTTAGGCACATGCTTAGTCTGCTTTCTGTCACTGCAATGTTTAGGGACCCAAACTTGAATGATGCATTCTCCAGCATCTTCTATGCATCATTTAAGATCTGTGCATTTTCTACATGTATTTTCTGCATTTTCTGCATGTATTTTCTGCATTTTCTACATGTATTTTCTGCATGTATTTTCTGCATTTTCTACATGTATTTTTTTTCTGCAGCACTTCAGAATTTTGTCTATCATGTATTTTATGCAATATAAAAACATGCATGTTTCCTGCATGTATTTTCTGCATTTATATACATCTGTTTTTTAGCAGGATTTATGTATTTCTTTTTCTACATTATTTTTAATGTATTTTTATTTTTGTATTTGCAGCATTTCTCTGCATGCATTTTGTGCAACTTTAGGGCAGCATGATATTGGCACAATAGGACATATAATATTTTGTTTCTCTGCAATAAATATTGCATTATATATAATGTAATATATTGCAATATAATTCACCAGATGATTAACTCTTTTTGCAAAGACTTTATATTGATTGGGATGATTTTATAGAGGAGTGCATGATTTTTTTGAAAGCATTTTAGTCCATCTGTATGTAAATTGTGCATGCTTTTCTATTTGCTGTATGCTGTAATTCCTCAACCTCCAGTGGTTTAATATTCGCATGTTAACATGATGCTCTAATAAGCATGTACAGTTTACATGAGGTACTGGGTTGTAAACAATACATTTTTAGCATGCTTTTTAGTGCGTGTGTATGCATTTTGCATGCTAATCTACTGTTTTTGCTGTATGTTGTAACTCCCAGTGGTTTAGTATCTGCATTAGAGTTGTAACGATATGAAAAATTTAAATATAAATATATTTTAATGTAATTTATATAAATATATATATATATATATATATATATATATATATATTATGATCAAAATAGTCATAAACACAATGAAGCAAATATTAAAGTGAAATAAAGATGATTTATGATCTAAAAGTGTTCTGTTTAAGAAATTGAATAATCAAGTGTGAATTAGCAATCTTCATCATATAAATTGTTCAATAAGATTAATCTTTATTAAACTCCTTTATGCTCTGTTAAAATGCATTAAACTCTTTAAAATATTTTGCAGCCCTGTTACACATGTATTTGCAGCATTTATGCAGTTTTCTGCATGTATTTTCTGCATTTTTATGCATTTATTTTTGCTGACTTTATCTATTTTTTTCTGCATGTATTTTCTGCGTTTTACTGCATGTTTTTTTTTTCTCTCCAGCATTTCTGCATTTTTTTTAGCTTTTTTCCTCCTGCATTTGTATTTGTATAAATTAGTTTGACTTGTCATGTATGTGTGCTGCAGTATTCATTATTTGTGATATTATATTGTAAGCTCTTTAAACAGACTCTCCACTTCTCCATGGTTTAACATGTTTGCATGTTGACATGATGACAGTGTTAATTTTTTCCCTGCATCATTTTTACTGCCATTTTAGGCATACATTGTTCTCTTATGCTCTTTATATAAAGTCCCCAGCTCACAGTGGTTTATTAATTGCATGTTGATGTGATGCTCGAATAGGCATGCAGCTTGCACACAAGTACAGTGTTTTAAAGAATTGCATTTTCCTGCATCAATTTTCCAACTTTTTGCATCACTTTTGTCATGAATGATTTTTTTGCCAGCATTTTTGTGCATCTGTGTAAATTGTGCATGCTTTTCTATTTGCTGTATGCTGTAATTCCCCAACCTCCAGTGGTTTAATATTTGCATGTTATCGTGCTGCTTATCGAGTACTGGGTTGTAAACAATTGCATTTTTAGCATGCATTTTAGTGTTTGTGTATGCATTGTGCAATGCATGCTAATCTACTGTTTTTAAACCACTCCCAGTGGTTGAACATTTTGGATTAGTGTTGTAACGATACAGAAAGTTCTTATCACAATAATAGTGACCAAAATGATCACGATCATCATGTTTTTCATGTTTTTTTTTTTTTTTTAAATGTTCAAAAATAACTTACTAACGCCTGCTGTAATATGCAGTGTACACAAGTACAGGGTTTAAATTATTATTATTATTTTTTTGCTGCATCATTTATGCAATTAATTGCATACATTTTGTGTCATGCACAATTATTTTTATGCGTTTACACAAGTACTGGGTTAAAAAAAAATTAATAAAACAATTATAATACATTTTTGTACATGTGCAAAAATCTTATTTATTTAATTCTGGTTTATTTAGCAGGGACAATGCACACTAAAATGTGCCAGAATGAACCAAAAGGCAGTCAATTGTGCATTATATCAAAAGATGACCTCAACCCCCAGTGGTTTAAAATGTGCATTAGTTTTGCAACGATACAAACATTTCATATCACAATAATAGTGATAAAAATTTCAGGATTATCTATATCAAGGGTTCTCTAACTTTTCAGCCCACGACCCCCAAAATAACAACGCCAGTGACCCCCAATATCTTCTGAGGTGGTTATAAATACAGAAACCTTGCATGCAATGGCACACACTCACACCAATAGACCCAAGTCTATTCTTCATTGATTTTTTACATATATGTTAGAGCTGTAAATGTGGCAGAAAGTTTAACCTGGTGTTATAAAATCAATCTGCTGCATCTGATGCCATTGCTGTGTCTTTAATATAATGTAATTACCTCAGGGGTCCCAATCCAATAGAACTAGTAAGTATAAGCTATTATAATAATTATATACAGTAATATATATTTAAAAGATTATTTTTTTCTGTAGATTATGGATAAAATATGGTCATTCTTGTGGTTTAATAAAAATAAATAGATTTTTTTAGAAATCACCATGCGAAAACACCCCCCACCCCAAATGGATTCTGTATAATGAAACAGCTCCAGAGAAACATATTTAGTAATAATATTTAGGGGATTTTTTAAAGGGGGTCAGGGGAATCACCTATTATGGTGGGTATGTCCTTATTTTCACATCCCAATGTTGACAGGTATGCTCGGGTGGTCCTGACCCCCACTTTGAGACCCACTGTTTTATATCATGGCATTTTTAGTCTGTTGAAAATGTTCAATATTAACTTGCACGCTTAGTTTTGTTTTTATTTTCGTGCATGTGTAAAAATCTTGTTTTATTTATTTATTTCAGGTGTATTTGACAGGGACAGTGGGCATTAAACTGTACAATGTGCCAGAGTGAGCCAACAGGCTATTTCTCCTCCACAGTTCCCGGTCAATCATGCATTATATCAGAATATCACAGTAATTCCTCAACTCCCAGTGGTTCAATATTCATATATTAACATGCTGCTCTAATAATAATCAGAGATGCTTTGCTGTGTTAATAATGAAGCTGTGTCTGTTGTGTGTGTGTAGATCTGGAGGCCGGCAGTGGACTGTCTGTTGTTCAGCGCTCTGCGGACGCTCCCGGTGTGTGTGTTGATCTCCCAGGACGGAGAACACCTTCATTTTGCCACGGATATCATGAGGGAAGGTGCTTTTCCACACACACACACACACACACACACGCACACACACATACACACACGCACGCCTCACCTGACTGTTGAAGACGAGGTGTGACCTGTGGACTGCATTACAGACGGACCATGAGGACGATCTGGGAAACACCTTCTGTTGGTCTCTCCATCTTTCATTGGTTTGTTTTTAGGACGTACGTTATATTAGAACAAGTAGCTCGACACTAAACTCCGAATGTATTTATTCACCTGAAAAAAACAAAACAAAGACAAAAAACAAGCAAACAAACACTCGCCCAGTGACTTTCCTGAACTCCAGATCACACACACTGCTGCTGTTTCTCCAACTGATGGATCTGCGTATTACAACACTTAAACGACGAGTCTTACCGCCTGTCTGTCTGTCTGTCTGTCTGTCCAGATGATGAAAATGTGAAATTCCTTCTCTGTGTGTGTGTGTGTGTGTGTTGTGTAGGTCTTGCACCATGCAGTATGTCCGTTGTTTTTCTTCCTCTTCTCTCCTTTTATTACGCTCTGATCATGTGATTTTTGCTTTAATTATTTAATGAGTCACGTTAAGAGAAGCACTTTATCCATACCTTGGTGGCCTGCTGTGAAGATTGCAGCGTCTTTGAGGAGCTGACCCAAGTAATTTCTATTTTATTTTCATTTATTTTATCTTTCAATTATTCTGATGCAGGTTTCCGTTGCAGGACATGTGCGTGAGTGTGTGTACACTGTAAGCCACCGTCGCTGGTTCCTCCTTAAATGATGACACAACTGTGTGCACTGTCTCTTTAAGAAAGCATCAGAAGTGTGTGTGTGTGTGTGATGAATGAATGCAGGTGTTTTGGGCTCCGTCTCGATGCTCTCTGACTGCTGTTTTTTCCAGCTGGACTCTGCAGGCGTCGAGGGCTTTATATCGATCTCCCACTGCGCACCGGTGGGCTTTTTTTAATGTGCTGTAAATAGAATAAAAATATAAAACAACATCCTCTCTGTCTTCTTCTGCCCCTCATTCCCCTCCGAAAGCTGCTGATTATGTGTGTGGAGATACTTGCATTAATATTATCTTTTCATTACATAAATATTAGTGCATGATTATTATATTGTTTGTCTGTAAATGAATGCACTGCGAACGGAAAAAAGCTACTTTACTATGCATTTGGAGCATAGTTTTTACTAACGGATATCACAGTTAAAGACTAGTCTAGAGCGCCATCTGCTGCAGAAGCTAGTGTAACCCCGCCGGTCCTACGCCACCCAACCCGCTCCGAGCTGGTTTCGAACTAGCGACCTTCCGCATGGGAGTCGGTTGCTCTAACAAGGAGGCTAAAGACCATGGCCTCTAGCATCTGTCGCTAGAGCACCTTTTTTAAAGATCAGAGGAGTGAGGTTTACCTGCACAGCACACACTAGCTGGCCTCCGTTACACTAGCTTAGAGTTTAGATGGTTATAGTTATACATCATCTGCTGCTAAATTAGAGAATTAAGTGGATGAGTTTTGCAGTATATGATATAGCTCAGAATAACACACGAGCAAAAATGCAATTTTCCATCATTTTCATTTTATTTTTATATATTTTTAATTTATTTACAGTTGAAGTCAGAATTATTCAGCTCTCTGTTTATTTTTTCCCCCAATTTCTGTTTAGCGGAGAGCAGATTTCTCCAACACATTTCTAATCATAACAGTGTTAATAACTCATCTCTAATAACTGATTTATTTCCTCTTTGTCATGATGACAGTAAATAATATTAGACTAAATATTCTTCAAGACACTTCTATACAGCTTAAAGTGACATTTAAAGGCTTCACTAGGGTAATTAGGGTAACTAGGCAGGTTAGGGTAATTAGGCAAGTTATTGTATAACGATGGTTTGTTCTGTAGACTATCGAAACAAATATGCTTAGTAATATTGACCTTAAAATGCTGTTTAAAAAATTAAAAACTGCTTTTATTCTAGCCAAAATAAAACAAATCAGACTTTCTCCAGAAGAACTAATATTATCAGACACACTGTGAACATTTCCTGAATCTGTTCAACATCATTTGGAAAAATTAAAAAAATTAAATTAAATTAAAAAAATCAAAGGGGCCGAATAATTCTGACTTCAGCTGTAAATATAGGCAATTGTATATAAAGTGTTTTATTCTTATACTGGTTAATGTTATCTTTTCTCTTTGTTTTTATACAGCAGTTTGACATGTTGTTTTTGCGATGCTTTGCAATTTCAAACTCAGCCCAAGCAGAGCACTGATGTGCGTGTGTGGTTTAATGTCCATATTTTATATCCACAGTTCTGTTTTATATCAAGGCAGTTCTGTGGGCGCAAATGCCTTGTTGATGAGGCCAGAGGAGAATGGCCAGACTGGTTCCAGCTGATAGAAAGCCTACCTGAGTATTGCTGCTGACCATGTCCATCCCTTTATGAGCACAGTGTCTCCATCTTCTGATGGCTACTTCCAGCAGGATAACGCAGCATGTCATAAAGCTCAATCATCTCAGACTGGTTTCTTGAACATGACGATGAGTTCACTGTACTCAAATGGCCTCCACAGTTACCAGAGCTCAATCCAATAGAGCAGCTTTGGGATGTGGTGGAACGGGAGATTGGCATCATGGATGTGCAGCCGACAAATCTGCAGCAACTGTGTGATGCTATCATGACAATATGGAGCAAAATCTCTGAGGAATATTTCCAGCAGCTTGATGAATCTCTGACACCAAGGATCAAAACAGTTCTGAAGGCAAAAGGGGTCCGACCTGAAATTAGTAAGGTGTACCTAATAAAGTGGCCGGTGAGTGTGTGTGTATATATATATATATATATATATATGTGTGTGTGTGTGTGTGTCCTCTCCACCATCTGCTTGTCCTCCAGCAATGATTACACAGGCTAATGTTCCTCTCAGGTGTGTGTTCAGAGTCTCCAGGTGTTTGTGAGTTTCCCTCCAGCATTATTTATCTACAGTCAGTGTTGTGGGAAATGCATTACAAATAATGTGACTTACCTTAATTATATGACTTCTCTAGTAACGAGTATAGTAATGCATTAATTAAACCAAGTTGTAATATTTGACTTACTTTTTTAATAAATGTAATGTTTTTAGTTGAATTAATCAGCTTTTAAAATCTAAATAGCTGAATTAAGATGAACATTGGATAGAAAATGCAGGAACACAGACAGCAGGACGGCTCTGACATTTCTCATTATTCTGGACACATGAAGAGCAGGAAAAGAGGAGTCTTGTCTCAGTGCACACTGATTTCACTGAGCTGATAAGAATAAAAAGACAACAGCAGCAAACACACTGCTTTAACCTGTCATTCATCTGCATATACGGCATGTAGTGCTGTCAGGAAGTGCTCAGAGTTAATCTAATAGCAATTCATAATGTTGACTGGTCATGTATAGTCTGAATGCAGAGGATAAACACAGTGACTGTGATGAAATCAACTCAGTTTGATAAATTGAAGTAAAAACTAAAGTATGTTACTGTGTGTGTGTGTGTGTGTGTGTGTGTGTGTGTGTTTGTTTGTGTTTGTCTCCCTCTGCTGGACATCAGGAGGAACACAAGAGTCCAGTGTTCGACTCACATGAGCTGTTTCTCTATTTAAAGACGCAGTTCACCAAAAAATCAACATTTACTTACTATTTACTCCCCTTAAGTCTCTACAAAGCTTTCTTCTGTTTAACACAAAAGTAGATGATTAGAAGAATGCTGGAAGCCATTGACCAGGGCCCGCCCTGTACATTTGGGCTTTAAGCAGAATCATTTTGGGGCTCTACCTTGCTCTAATATAGTGGAGTATTGCCATTGAAAACCGGCCCACAATAATTATATTGCTTATTAAATACAGTCAATGAAACCGAAAAGTAAAGCCAGATTTCTTCTACTTAATAACCGTCTGAATGATTTGGATATTTTAAAACAGCACTGTGTTTCTGTCAACTAGCAGCTTAATAAATAAAGAATTAAGCTATCTTTAATAAAGGAACAGCGATTCCTACTGTGCGCCCTTCTGGTGTGTTTAAAACATATTCTGTTCATTTAGCAAACAGATTGAAGAGTCTAAAGATTCCAGGTTGAGCTTTTTTTTATTACAGTTTTTCTCAGTGGTTTTGGTGCATTTCTCACAACACTATTTACATTTGCACAACAGCTCATGCATTTCTCAAAACAGTTAGTCATTTGTGCACATCCTAATAGCAGTTTCTCATTCCTTCCAACACACTGCAGATGCTTTTGGACATGCATCAATTGCTTTCATACAACTCTCTGCTGTTTATAACATCATCATCTGCTTATGTCATGTCAGTCAAAATGAACTACACGTGGGAATGCTTAATAGTCATTCCATATAAAACTAACAGTGCTCTTTTCATTACTTGAGTCATTACAGACAAAAATGTTAAACTAGTGTCAAAATCTGTCTAGCAAATTTTATACATATATATATATATATATATATATATATATATATATATATATATATATATATATATATATATATATAAATGTAAATCTTTATTTTCCTGAAAATGTCTTAAAAATTGAAACTTTGATGAATGATTCACAGAGCTGTGTGTGTTGTATGTTCAGTTATAATATGTTCTGCAATATTGTGTACAGTTGTGCACAGCTTGAACCAAAGGACGTGTATGTTTGTTGTAAATAAGGGTGTATTTATTCTTTTGCACAATGCTGAATTAATTAGAATTGCAAAGAGCAAATGCAGTAAACATGTGAAACAGACATATTCAGTGTCTTGTACTCAAATACCTCACTAAATGCAGTGATGTGTTTCAAATGGCTGTGCTAATAGTATATAATGCTGTCTTGAGCAATTCCAGCAAGTGTCACCAACATCTTTTTTGCATTGAAAAAATGTCCAGAGTAAACTGTCATAATGAAAACAGGACTAAGCCATCTGACTATCCCGTTCATAAACAAAGCTGTCAGGACTTTTTATATTGATGATACTGACACTTCGATTGACATCAATACTTGATTTTGAGGGATGAGCTCTCCATTTTGAGCATGTGACGCGCGCTTTTGCAGGTTGCCATCTAGGTTATGCAGTTTGTACTTATTGTTTTGAGAAATGCATGAACTATTGTGCAGAAATGCACTGGTGTTGTGAGAAATGCACCAAGGCAACTGAGAAAAACTGTAACTCCAAAAGCAAAAACCCTGCAATGAAACAATAATTAGCCAAAAGTGAAAATGCATTACTTAGTAATACAATAAATACAATATACATCCTGAGCTCATAAAAACTCAGAAATTAAAAACAATTAACATTATTTAAACGTTGATCCAGAAATAATACATTTAATAAGCAAATAATATAAAGTAAATATTACATAATTAATATAAATAACATAAGAAAAAGGGAAGCAACGAATACTGGGTTACATTTTCTGTCATTTGGTTCGGCTCATGTCTTGAGACAGGATCTACATCCTCAACACTATAAGATTGTTTAGTAAAACACTTGCTAAAACTCATATATTTCCCTAAACTGTTCACTCGTGTGTCGAAACTAAATGTCCTTCTCATTTATACAGTCAGTGCCCATAAAATCCTGTGTCCCTTTGGTATTGCGTGAGCACTGCAAGTCAAAATGTTCAGTTGTTTTGTCACCATCACAGAGACCATTGAAATATCCCTCAAGTCCACCTTTCAGTCTTAGCCCAGGTTTTATTAATGGTTACTCCAGTGTTTTTTTGTCTTTTGACAGAATGCGATTGTGTACAAAACTAAATAAAATAAATGGATAACATTTATGGAAAGGATTTTAGTTTAAGAGTAGCCTCCAATGTTTGGCATCACACATTGCACTCATACTGCCAATGAAGTTGTAATCATTATCAATCACACACATAAAGTCATTTCCATACATCAGAATAAAACAAAATATACTGTATTATCAACACACAAACCAGGTTGAGATGTGTGAAATTCCTCCTTTGTTAGTCTAGTTTTAGTTTCACCTGACTGTCAGTTGCTTTAATAAATCTATCAAATGTTCCACGGATTTATGGTATTCATGGCACTATGTTCTTGGCTAATCTTGACAATTGAACAGACTATTGTGCATGTGATGACTTATACAATGACATGACGCTGACACATTTTGGAGAGAACAACCATTGAACTGAGAATTAACAATCAGTTTAGATCTACTAGATCTAATCACTTGGAAACTGTGCTAAATGTCGGCTACCTGTACTTAATCATTTGCAAAGATCTACTTAGACATTTGCTATCTGATGAAATGAAGGAGAAAATCAAGTCTGTTGTGAACATTTGCCGAGTGGTTTGGAGTTTTGTTCATGTTGTTGTAATTCCTGTTTCAAGAAATGAGCCAAACCAATGGAGAAAAACTGTAATGTCAATTCCCAAACACAATATAATTCCCTGCAGTCTCCTATGTTCCTTACATTTGAGGCTCCAGAGTTTATATTGGTAATTCAATTAGGACATTCATTCATTCATTCATTTTCTTGTCGGCTTTGTCTCTTTATTAATCTGGGGTTGCCACAGCAGAATGAACCGCCAAATTATCCAGCAAGTTTGTACGCAGCGGATGCCCTTCCAGCTGCAACCCATCTCTGGGAAAGACACACACATTCATACACACACACACACAATGGCCAATTTAGCCTACCCAATTCACCTGTACCGCATGTGTTTGGACTGTGGGGGAAACCGGAGCACCCGGAGGAAACCCACGCCAAACCAGGGAGAACATGCAAACTCCACACAGAAACACCAACTGACCCAGCCCAGACTCGAACCAGCAACCCAGTGACCTTCTTGCTGTGAGGCAACAGCACTACCTACTGAGCCACTGCTTTGCCTCAATTAGGACATCACTTTTATTATATATATATATATATGTCTCAGGAAAAATATTACCAGTGTGCAAAGTATGTCAGTGAAAGACACTTCAGCACTATTGCATTACAGTAACATTTGTTTTAAACAAACAAACAGACAAAAAAAAACGGTCTGTAAAACCCAGAAAAAACTCGATATATTTTTAAGTAGACCATGTTTATTAATCTGTAATTGCCTATTTTCTGTAATTGCCATTTTCCCCCTCAGTCTTTCTACGCATGAAGGATAACGTTAATTTCGTTTCATTTTTAGCGGTCCAGTTTCCAAAAGAAATCAGGTATATAACAGGGCAGGCAATGAAGGCAAGGCAAGTTTAATTATAAACCACATTTCATACACAGAGGCAATTCAAAGTGCTTTACATAACCAAGAATAAAAGAGAGAAGTATAAGAAAAATACAAACAAATAATAACAATTATAAAAATAAGAATAAAAAATAGATAAAAAGGATAAAAATGTGTTAAAATAGGTTATAAGATAATGAAAAAGAAGAGAAAGACAAAAGTCTGATCTGTCAGACGCAGCACAGTGCTCATTCAGTAAAGGCTCAGCTGAACAGATGTGTGTTCAGTCCTGATGTGAATGTGAACTAGTTTATATGATCCTGATGATCTGAGTGATCTGTAAGGTGTGTATCGGGGAAGACCGAGGACACACTGGAGGGACTATGTCTCTCGGCTGGCCTGGGAACGCCTCTGGATCCCCCTGGAGGAAGTGTCTGGAGAGAGGGAAGTCTGGGGTTCTCTCCTAAGACTGCTGCCCCCCGCAACCCGGCCTCAGAAAAGCGGATGAAAATAAACGAGGTCTGATGGATTTAGAGGGTTTTGCATCTCAACTCTTTATAAATATATATTTTATGCATTTATTTATCAATTCATTTATTTTTTCTGTATGCTCTTAAAACTGCAGGTTCTTTTTGGCATCGATGACTACATTAAAACTTTTATTTATTTGATATATTTGGTGGGCGACACGGTGGCGCAGTATTTAGTGCTGTCACCTCAAAGCAAGAAGCTCTCTACATTTACTGCATTCTGTTGCCTTGTACTTGTACATGTGTGATGACATTAAAGTTCAATCTAATCTAATCTCTGGTTTGAGTCTCGGCTGGGTCAGTTGGTGTTTCTGTGTGGAGTTTGCATGTTCTCCCTGCGTTCGAGTGGGTTTCCTCCGGGTGCTCCGGTTTCCCCCACAGTCCAAACACATGCACTATAGGGGAATTGGGTAGACGAAATTGTCCGTAGTGTGTGTGTGTGTGTGTGTGTGTGTGTGTATATGTGTGTTTGTGTGTGTGTGTGCGTGCGTTTGTAAATGGGTGTGTGTGGATGTCTCCCAGTAATGGGTTGCAGCTGTAAGGGCATCCGCTGTGTAAAACATATGCTGGATAAGTTGGTTTTATTTCCAGCCTCTGACCTGAACTGATGCGTTCTGGTATATATATATGTGTGTGTGTGTGTGTGTGTGTGTGTGTGTGTGTGTGTGTGTGTGTGTGTGTGTGTGTGTGTGTGTGTGTGTGTGTGTGTGTGTGTCTGTGTTCAGAGGCATGTCACATTTCTGAGTGTGTATTAATAGTGTGATGTAGGACACAGTTAATTTCCTCTGCTGAATATATTCTGAGGGTCCTGTGAGAGCTGAAGTAGGACAGACGCTCGGCTCAGCTCGGCTCGGCCCGCAGGACTCACACTCATATCTCAGAGTTATTTCTGCTCCAGCTGGAGACTGAGCGCAGCACTAATGAACATCACATGCAGGTTAATTGAAGACTCCAGAGCCACAAATAGACTGTGTGTGTGTGTGTGTGTGTGTGTGTGTGTGTGTGTGTGTGTGTGTGTGTGTGTGTGTGTGTGTGTGTGTGTATGTTCATAATTTTTAATCGACCTTTAATCTAGCAATCCAAGTTTTAATTATAGTGGCGCTACAGTGGCGCAGTGGGTAGCACGATCACCTCACAGCAAGAAGGTCGCTGGCTCGCATCCCAGCTGGGTCAGTTGGTGTTTCTGTGTAGAGTTTGCATGTTCTCCCTGTGTTGAGCATGGGGAGAATGTGTCAACTCCGCACAGAAACGTTGGCTTGGTAAGGACTAGATCCAGTGACTTTCTTGCTGTGAGGCAACAGTGCTAACCACTGCGCCACCGTGCCGCCCATCTAGGAAAGGAGGAGGAGTAGGGGTGGAAGGGGGGATTCTTTAAAACCAAGATGGCTGTGATATGGAGCTGAGGGTATTCATAGTGGATTAGGAATCGTCTGATTGGTGAATCATGAGTTGAATAATGCGGGGCCGGCTGCAAGCAATCATAAGCATGAGATCATCATCCTCTCGACACATTTCGGCATTTACTGATCAACAGGAGAAATGACATTGTTCCTCTTCCCAACAGGGAAAACCAGCAGCAACACTCGAGAAAGCAGGATTATCTGCTGTCAGCGCCGTACAATCAATAAATGTGATTATAATGGAAGTCAATGAGGCAAAAATAGCCCCAACATCACCAAAGCGGAGTCAGTCTGAACAGTGTATTGTTCATTTTAAAAAATATTTTCAAAGCATTTTCCCAAAATATGAGTCAAAATCAGATTCAACAGCAAAACTCATCACATCTGCTGAAACACAGAGAGCTGAGGCCAAATCAATCAACCCAGAGCGGATGAAAACGACCCAACAGCACCCACGGGTTCAGTAGAAACTGTGTTTGTGAGTGTGTTTGAGTGGTCATGATGTGTGTGTGAATCCTCTGTTCTCAGATCAGCGCTGGACATGTTCACTCTGCCTCCAGAAGCTGCTGATTTCCAGGTTTTTCTATTTCTGTCCGCGGCTCCGGGTGAAGGTTCACATTGTTTCTGTACTCTGGAATTCCTCCATCACTTTTTCCATTACTCGAGCGGCGGTGGGCGGAGCTTAAGCCCTTGCTGACGGCTTGCAGCCAATGAGTGGCGGCCGCACTGACGCGGGCATGCGCATATGCTCCGCTACTCACTATCACACACACACACACACACACACACACACACACACACAGCCGCTGCGTGCTTAAATAAACTGTGTATCTGAGTGCGCCGCTTGCTTCTGTGTGTGTGTGTGTGTGTGAGAGAGAGAGAGAGAGGGATATCCTGCTTCTGACAGCAGTGTAGTATTTGCAGTGGCTACGACGCATTACCTGGGAATGTTATCAGTGTGAGCACACACACACACACACACACACACACACACACACACACACACACACACACACACACACACACACACACACTTATCACAAGCGCTGAGGATGTTAAGCATTGTGCGTCGATGTTAAAGTTACACGCAGATCCACAGATGACAATAATGTGTGTATTATAAAAACATGAAACCACCGTAACTCTTATTTATAGAAATGAGCTGTTAGAATATACTAGATCATATCAGAAATATATATATATATATATATATATATATATATATATATATATATATATATATATATATATATATATATATATATATATGTGTGTGTGTGTGTGTGTGTGTGTGTATGTATGTATGTATGTATGTATGTGTATATATATATATATATATATATATATATATATATATATATATATATATATATATATATATATATATATATATATATATAATCTACCTTTATTATATTTTTATAAGATTCTTTACAATATTGTCAGGAATAAGTCACAATAAATCAGAATTATTCACCCTCCTGATAAATTTCATTATTATTTTTTTAAAACAATTTCTGTTAAATGGAGAGAAAAAAATCAACATTTATAAATATTCATTCATTTTCCTTTGGCTTAGTCCCTTTATTAATCAGGCATCAATACAGCGGAATGAACCTCCAACTATTCCAGCATATGTTTTACACAGCGGATGCCCTTCCAGCTGCAACCCAGTACTGGGAAACACCCACACAGACACATACACTTTGGCCAGTTTAGTTGATCAATTCCCCTATAGCGCATTACACACCCTCACACACACTCACATGCTCTGTCTGACACACACATACTCTTGCACACACACTCTTATGCACACACTCCCTCTTTCCTGCAAACACACACACACACACTCTCAGACACTCTCAGGCACGCACCCACACTCAGTCATCTGCACGCGCAAACACACACTCTCTCTCTCTCTCTCTCTCTCTTGTGCACATTCTCACACACACACATGCGCGCACACACTCTCTTGCACATACACTTGCACACCCATACATACTCTCTCTTACTTCCACACAAACACACCCTCAAGCACACTCAGACACTCTCAGGCACACACCCACACACAGTCACATGCACACACACTCTCGAACACACACACACTCACTCTCTCTCTCTCGTGCACATTCTCACACACAATCGTGCACACTCACACTCTCTTACACACACACTTCCACACCCATACATACTCCCTCTTACTTCCACACACACACACACACACACACACACACACACACACACACACACACACACACCCTGAAGCACACTCACACGCTCTCTCTTGCACACACAAATACACTCTCTTATGCACACACTCCCTCTTTCCTGCACACACACACACACACACACACACACACACACACACACACACACACACACACACACACACACACACACACACACACACACACACACACACACACTCTCAGATGCTCTCAGGCACACACCCACACTCAATCACATGCACGCACTCTCGAACACACACTGACTCACACACACACACACACTCTCTTGCACACACACTTGCACATGCACATATACTCTCTCTTAATTCCACAGACGCCCTCACCCACACACACACACACTGACACTCACACACTCTCTTTCTCATGCACACTCACACACATTCGTGCACACACATTCACTCACACACAATCTTGCACACACACTTCCACACGTTCAAACCCTTTCTTTCACACACACATGCACACTCA
>NC_133188.1:56042500-56092500 GCF_049306965.1 Danio rerio | reverse complement strand
ATTTAAGTGATGCTTGTAGTAAATAAGACTGACACGAGTTTTAGATGATATTATACGCATTGACAGTTCTGGAAATCATATGACAATATGACAATCTGAAATTATATGATAGTCACAGAAAAATAGAAATAAACAAAACAGCACTAAAGGATGGAGAGAAAAAACTTCTATTTGTCAGCAAACTCCAACGTTTTCTGGATAACAAACATGACAAAAGCTACTAGTGTGTGACGGTGCAGGCAAGTTAGTTATTGTGGGTCCCAAAAGAGATCTTTATAGTTGTAAATTGTGTAAAATCAGTCAAAAAAACCCCAAAACAGTAGTGGTTTGAATAATGGAGGCAATATAGATAACATTTTCAGATCAAAATGAGTATTTTGAGGACAAACTGATTGTTAAATTAACGATCATTTGATGACACATTAAAAACTTAATTGCAATAAATATGACTGACAAGAGGGCATTGTTATACTAAATGACAGTTCTGAAAATCATGAGGAAAAGGAATGACAGTCATAAACATAGAAATAAACAAAACAGCACTAATGTTATTGAGCGAAGAAAACAATTTAAAGCTGATTTTTGTATTGATTTGATTCATGGAAAAGCTCTTGTTAATCATTGACCCGCTTATAGTTCTCTTGAAGGAAACACTTTTTGTTTCCTTCAAGTTGATGTTCAGATAAAATATTTCTAGTTTCATTAGCACAATCTCCTTCTAAAATCATTTTGTCATCCTAAATGTAACGTTTGCGCTGAGTTAGTTTGCCAGATGTGTATTATTGGTATAGTTTTCATGGGTTATACATCAATGCCAGTGGTAGGATTAATGGTTACTGAGTAACATACTGTCAACGTAACTGTCAGATCGTTTGTTGGAAGTGTCTTGAGTTTGTTTGTTTGTACACATGTATTTATTTTAGCTTTAAGAAAGCAGATGCTCAAATTCCTTGTGTAGGAATCCAAAATGGAAATTCATGAAAATCGTGTGTGTGTGTGTGTGTGTGTGTGTGTGTGTGTGTGTGTGTGTGTGTGTGTGTGTGTGTGTGTGTGTGTGTGTGTGTGTGTGTGTGTGTGTGTGTGTGTGTGTGTGTGTGTGTGTGTGTGTGTGTGTGTGTGTGTGTGTGTGTGTGTGTGTGTGTGTGTGTGTGTGTGTGTGTGTGTGTGTGTGTGTGTGTGTGTGAGAGTGTGTGTGTGAGTGAGAGAGTGTGTGTGTGAGTGAGAGTGTGAGTGAGAGTGTGTGTGTGTGTGTGTGTGAGCGTCTGTGTCTGGTTTAAAGGGATAGTTCATGCAAAAATATCATTTATTCATGATCCACTTCATTTAAACCCATGAGATTTTTTTGTCTAACTAGAATGCGGTATTAAAAACGTGGTGATTGAGTGTTTGTAATTGCTGGTCTATTTCTGTGTTTGAGTCCGTTTTAAAGAGCCATCTTTGTTTTCTTGCTTTTTAATACTGCTTCTTTTATTGCTTTACTGATTATTTTGGTAGTTTATTTTAAGGTCACTATTTATGATTGTTCTGGTGAAATGATAATTATTTATGCACAGATACATGCAGCTAACCCCAATCTAACACTTTAAATTGTAATAATATACAACTAATTAATATTAATGGGCAACACTCGGGCTCAGTGGTTAGCACTGTGACCTCCCAGCAAGAAGGTCGCTGGTTTGAGTCTCGGCTGGGTCAGTTGGTGTTTCTGTGTGGAGTTTGCATGTTCTCCCAGTGTTGGCGTGGGTTTCCTCCGGGTGCTCCGATCTCCCCCACAGTCCAAACACATGCGCTATAGGGGAATTGATGAATCAAATTCGCTGTAGTATCTGATTGTGTGTGGGTGTTTCCCAGTACTGGGTTGCAGCTGGAAGGGCATCTGCTGTGTAAAACATATGCTGGAGTAGTTGGCGGTTCATACACTCTAAAGGCTTTTGGACAGATGGCTGCTTCTCACTCAGGGCTGCTGTTTATGCTAATGAGATGGAGAGATGGGCACTAGTGGGCGGAGCTTTCCCCCTCTGATGACACGTACAAAGGGAGACTGTCAATCAAAGTGTTTCTGCAGACTGTTTCCATCAAGTCTGATTAGAACAAACACAATGAATTACTGTTCACCATTAGAGGCTGGAGATATTCACACACTCCTGACACACACACACACAACTGGGTTTAAGCTTCTTATAAAGTGATTTCTGCATAATAGGGATCCTTTAATGTGTGTAATGTTGCTCTTGCAGAGAGATAAGACACCGTTTATCCGTCATGTACAAGCGTAACCGTGACCATCATCATCAGTTATGCTCACACTAACTCAAACTAGAGCTCAGAATCACTCCTGATGCTGCGGTTTACTAGAAATCTCACCTGTTATTGGGCTCTAGGCAAATGATTATGTAAACTTGCGGTAGATCAGGGCGAGTTGAGCTTTAGGCAAATTAGTTTCTGTATAAACAATAGTGAAGTGCAAGGCGTGTAAGATATGTGAGCTATTAAAGCTATTCAAATGTGCGCTGAGTTTTTAATGCGTGTTTTGATGATCAGATTGTGCAATAATGCTGTACAGTATATTGTTTCAGCATCGATATTGCAGTGTGCACATCTGCAGTGTTGAGATTATAATTAACCAGAGAACACATGCATCTATTTATATAGCACATTTCATATACAGTGGTTATTCAAAGTTCTTTACATAAACAATAATAAAAGAAACATAAAATACAAGAAATGACATCATATAATAAATATAAAAAAAATGAATTACGGTTTTAAGGTTTAATTCTAATAGAGGAAACGATTTATTTTTAAGGCAAGTAACTGTGTGATTTCAAGCTAAGTTAACCCAGTTTTTCTTGTAGCTTTAACAAAGATTATTATTGTAATTTGTTTATTATTTAGATTTGATCACATTTTGTTTATTGTCTATTTTACCTAATATCCAGAAAATTGTATGTTGTTTTATTGTCATCATTTATGACTAATTTGTTTATTATGCTTCAATAAACACACTTCCTATTAGGCTGCATCTACTGATTATTTTGATGATTGATTAGTTGGGCGATTTTATTATTTTTGATTAATCAGATGAAACCAAAACACTTTTTTTTATTTGGCATTTTGCTTACTAACGTTATGTTTTTTACACTGTTTCCACAAATGATTGGCCATTACTAGCATACAGCCACATTTTATAAACGAATACAGTGCAATACATCTTCTGAAATCGACACCACACCAGTTCTGTATTCTCTATTGTGTTAATACTTGTGTATCTTGCCATCATGTCAGCAGTCCGATGCATCAATATCACGTTTGTTGATAATGAATTTCATTATCGATAATTATCGTTTTTATCTGTAAGTTCATGGTTCATTAACGCAAAGAATTTTTCGACAGACCCGATCGGGCCCCACCAAAAAAAAGAAGTTAATAGCTTTTTCTTAGCCACATATTTTAAATAATGTGTCAAAAATCAAACATAATTGTATACATACACTTTTTTTTTATTTAGCATAACTGAAAATTAAAAAACTACAATTGTTGTTGTATTACAAAACCGTAATACACTGTGATATATAGCCTGGTTTGTTCGATCCATTTGCTTTCTTACTACAATCGATCTGCTCCAGAGTTTGTTTAATTCGAGCCTAGACCACCTCATTCAGGCGATCTTGGACCGATTGTTTTGGCGTGGTTCACGGATCCCTGTGATTGCAGGATTCACATATGCCAAACAAACCGCAGTAACTGGGCAAACGAGACATGGCGTCTAGGTGTTAAAGCACCCCAAGATTGTTTTTGCACACAAACAGTCGTAGCCCAATTAAACGGACACCCTAGCTTTTAATGATTTTATTTGTGAATATATATATATATATATATATATATATATATATATATATATATATATATATATATTAGCATTTAAACACAAAACACACTTAAACTAGCCCGGGATTCCTGACATACCTTTATATTTACACTTCAGTTTTACAGCATGACTTTCAGAATTTCCATGCATTTTTTTTATAATTCTTCCATGCGTTTTAATCATTATTTTCCATGGTATAACCACTTTTTCCAGTATAGTCATGATCTTTAATAACCTTTTAAAATAGGGCTGAACATCCTTGGTATGCTTCTCCGCAGTGGTGTCTGCTTTAGTTTTCAATGGATTCTGATTAGCTGTCAGTGTTTTATTATTCATCAACTGGAAAAAATCCTTCTGAAAGTGTCGATGTCATTCCTTTATGTCTTTACCACTGTAGTTATGCTGTGAACTCAACCATTTCTACAGCTATATCTTTATTGTTATATGTATAGTGATCCTGCTTGGTGTGAACGGGCCTTAACTCACTCAAAAAGGATTTGAGGTTTGGTGCTTGTTCAAGCTACTTGTTTAAAATGAGCTAAAACACAATTATTGAGCTTTTATGGGAACAACTTAAATGTTTTATGTTCAATCCACTTAAATTTGTAAAACTTAATTGGAGAACTTAATTAACTTAATTCAGAAGTGTGCCTTTGGGCAATAACACTGGTGCATGGATTCCTTCATGTTGTCCCAACACATTGATTGTGTGTAATCCAGCATTTTCTTCAGCGCTCTTGAGGTTTGTGTGAGTAGTTTAGATGTGTTTATTTGATGGCGAGGAGCTCTTCAGTTCAGTGTTTTCTTATGTCTGTGAAGAGGAACTCTCCAGTACTATCTCTGCAGTTATAAATAGCTGGCCTGTCATGACCGCTGAACTGCTGTCTTATGAATATCACTGTTTATCCATGACTAGTTTTAGGCATGTGACACGGCAGATTTTTTTTGTTGCGATAAGTGCTGAAGCTTTTATTGCAATGCTGGCTTGAGGTGGAAATAAGTGTTGCTTTAACTGGTTTAATAACGCGTATTGTTGCTATTATTATATTAAAGTGTAGGGTAAAAAAAATTCAATGAATATAAACAGAATGTGGTTTCTTTTCGGTTATCATACCAGATCTTTCTAAAAAAACAGGTTTCTGATCTTTGTTATTATACAGTTAAAGCGCACTTTTATTTACTTCAATATTGACATGAGCTGCAAAAAAGTGTTGCTTTAACTGGTTTATAGCTAAAATATATCTGCAGGTTTGTATGTTTTATTATTATTAGACCCACACGGAATCTAATAATTTAAATATTTCTAACATATTCACTTAATTGTCTATTTACTTGTGTAAATGTGTGTGTGTGTTCATTTCATTTTCTTGTCTGCTTAGTCGCCACAGCGGAATGAACCACCAACTTATCCAGCACGTTTTTATGCAGCGGATGCCCTTCCAGCCACAACCAATCTCTGGGAAACATACATACATACATGCATACATACATACATACATACACACACTACGGACAATTTAGCCTACCAAATTCACCTGTACCGCATGTTTTTGGACTGTGGGGGAAACTGGAGCACCCGGAGGAAACCCACGCGAACGCAGGGAGAACATGCAAACTTAACACAGAAACGCCAACTGAGCCGAGTTTCGAACCAGTGACTTTCTTGCTGTGAGGCGACAGCACTACCTACTGCGCCACTGCTTCGCCCCGTGTGTGCATGTGTGCGTGTGTGTGATTTCATATACAATTTATTTAATTCCAAATATTGTAGTTATTTTTATAATTTTGTCTTGACAACTAATATCTTAATTGAAAAATAGTAAAAAAAAAAAACAAGCATAGTGTAGCATACTTTGTGATTCTACTTGGTCTTTCTTTGGTGCTCTTTAAAAAAGTTGTAGTAGATCGCATTTTAAATCGCAGATCACAATTTTGATCCGATAAATCGCAATAAGACTTTTTTTCTACAGAACGTGCGTGCAGCCTGAGGTACCTTGTGGAATCTGTGTTAGCCGTTAATTTTTTTCAGTAATGAGTAATACACAGATTTCTCTAGATTAGAAAGGTTCTGGTTTGAAGTGTTTGATTAACCGAGGTTTTGATTTTAGGTCATATGCACTGTAAAAAGTGATCATTTACTTTACTGAAAGTGAGTAAACCCATTGTAACTTGGAACTGTTAAGTTGGTTCAACTTAACTTTTTATAATTATACACATATTTCACTTAAACTTTTTTTAAACTTTTAAAAGCAACATATTTGGGCTGCAAAATATATTGTTTCAGCATTGATATCGCAATGTGATCATTCGCAATAGTCCGACCGCAAGTATACGCAATGTTAAAAGCATTCAGGCATAAGAATTGAACCGTTTGTGACTTTGAAAAATTAATAACCATAAAAGTTATGAAATTGTTTATAAAATAAAGACTATGCTGTATTATTTTACATTGAATTATTCAATCACCATACACCTGAATGCATTTGGACTTTTCAGAAAACGATAAAAAGCTGTTTAGTTAATTAGCGTACTTTTCTTTAATGATATTATCTTTGTTGGTAGATTTTTATGTTTTATGCACTCCCCTACAGAATCATACAGAAAATTATAGATTCTTTACAAACGTTTATTCAACTCATCTAGTGAAATTGTATTCATATCGCTATATATGTTGCAGAATAAAAAAAATCACAATGTTAGATTTTCCCAAAATCGTGCAGCCCTAATGTTTACTCATTTACTGTAATTTAAGTAAACTGAACTAATCATTTTTACAGTGCTCCTGCCCTAAGCACAAGTCTACTTGTTTTACATGTGAGCGCAGCCAAATCCAGCACATCGCTTATAGACTCCTGCATGCACAATTACACCTAAATATCGCACACGTCTCGTCTGCACCCTGAATGGGGCTTTTGTGCCGCACGAGCCACAAATACAAGGATTTTCCAGATTGCATGAATGAAGTAAATGAGGCCTTTGTCAGCAAGATGAGGTGTTTAGTGCTGGATGGCTTCCACATATTTTTGGCAAAGTCGACCGCTGTGTTGATTTCTTCTCCTGATGAGACGTTGTTGAAGTGTTTCTGGGAAGATGAGCGTCATAAAAGCGTGTAATGGAGATCTATTGTGGCCAGCTCTTCAGGATACATTAAAATCACTTTCCTCATGGAAATCAGCAGGTCTGGCTGCCGTTCACAGGTGCCAGATTACACTCATAAATGTGGCTTTAATATCTGATGGGCAAACAGGGCCGGATATTGTGAACTCGCGCTGACTTCAGAGAAATATTTGATCAAAACCAGTGGCTGGAGTGGGTGAATCTCTAGAAAATAAGTCATTTCTGATTGCTTATTGTTCAATATTCCAATAATGTTGGCTAGATTAGTTGAAAAGAAACCAAACTGAAATTAATAACCTATACCTGATGAATAAAGGGTAATGCTGCCAACTAGAGCTGAAGATCTTTGCCCAAATCCGGGACGCAACAGGTTTGGGCGGGTTCAGGCTTAATTTCTATCATTTTAGACTGGGCCGGGCTTGAGTTTGCGCTCTCTCGCACTCTGGCTTGCGTGGCAAGTGAACGATCATGTGATGCATTTTGATTATATTGGGAGAAAGTAATCAAATCGTTTGTTACAACATCTAAACCCACCCTGCAAAGGTGAAACAAATGACTACGCAGAAGTCAAAAAAAAAAAAAAAAAAAAAAGAGCAAATTTTGGTGTGTTAGCCAATTTAACGGCTAAGTGTATCTAGCTAGACCTATTTAGGGTGCTGAGATGTTACAGAAGACATAATGGCCTCATAGTGGCCCATAGCATACGTTTTTTTATGAATAAATTATGTTAAAACAACGACTCATTCTTGAAAAAAGTCAAAAGAGCTGTGTGCATGTGCACATTTGAATAATGCCTGGCTGTAAACGGCTTTGGGCTTTTAAAAAGCTGTCAATCAAAATGTACTTGTCGGGCTCAGGCCGAATTCTGTCGAGCTTGTCGAACTTTTAATGACCGATTTACAGCTCTACTGCCAACTGATGATCAACAGTAAAAATGACAAAAGTTACCTCTTTATCCCAACAGGGAAAACCACAACAGTAAAGAATGCATGATTATATGCTGTCACGGCCCTGCAATCAATAAATGTGATTATAATGGAAGTCAATGGGGCAGAAACAGCCCCAACATAATGAAAGTGGAGTCGATTTGAACAACACAAGGGTTAACTGTTCAATCCATTCTACTGTTTACATCTCAATGTCAGCATTATGGCTGTGCATATGAGTAACTGAACCAGTCTTGACATTTGTGTAAACCCTCTATAAATAAGCATGAATTTTTGAAGTGAAAAACTGAATTTGTATTTTTTTGCAATGATTTAATTCTAGTAATATATTTTTTTTCTTATATTTTTGCAGTAAGACTATGACCATTTTAGATAGATTTAAAGCAGGGGTGTCAAACTCAATTCCTGGAGGGCCGAAGCCCTGCACAGTTTAGTTCCAGCCCTGCTCCAACACACTTACCTGTAGGTTTCAAACAAGCCTGAAGGACTCAATTAGTTTGATCAGGTGTGTTTAATTAGGGTTGGAACTAAACTGTGCAGAGCTGCGGCCCTCCAGGAACTGAGTTTGACACCTGTGATTTAAAGGGACAGTTCACCCAAAAATAAAAATTGTCACCATTTACTCTTCAAACCTGTTTGAGTTTCTTTCTTCTGTTGAACACAAAAGAGGATATTCTGAATAATGTTGGAAACCTGTAACCATTGACTTCCATAGTATTTGTTTTCCTACTATGCAAGTCGATGATTACAGGTTTCCAACATTTTTCAAAACATGTACTTTGAGTTTATCAGAAGAAAGAAACTCATAAAGGTTTGACAACACTTCAGCGACAGTTAATAGTGAGTATGCTTCCAGTTTTGAGATGAACTGTGCCTTTAACCATGTTTTGACTCCTCAAACAAATGTAGTGTGCGTGTGTGTGTTGTTTTTTCCACATGCTCAGGTCTTGTCTATTGTTGTGAGCTGTTGACATGGATGCGCTGCTGTATTTGTTCTCAGACGCTGTTATAATAGCAGAACAGATGCTCTGATCAGCTGGAAATATTACTAGACGTAAAAAAAAAAATAAAAACAGTAGCTCCGCTGCTCAGTACAGATGCAAATAATTGAGAGAAAACGGATGTTTTTATCTTGTAGTTGCAGGAGTTTTCAGCAGATCAATTGCTTGTTGGGGAAAACGCAAATGAGATGGGGTGACTTTTTTGATTAAATATTATTTATTTATATATTTTAATTGTTGCATTTTTTTATTTTCTTTTTGTAATTGAATAAAAATGTTTCCCTGTTGTGTTTGCTTATGTTATCTTAATTAGGGTACTTTTAGTTGTAAGTTTTAGCAAGTCCACTAGAGAGTCCTGTCTAAAATGTGTTGTGAATCTGAAATATGTTTAATAGAGTGGGGGTCATGGTGTCGCAGGGGGTAGCACAATCGCCTCACAGCAAGAACGTTGCTGGTTTGAGCCCCAGCTGGGTCAGTTGGCACTTCTTTGTGAAGTTTGCATGTTCTCCTCGTGTTGGTGTGGGTTTCCTCCGGGTGCTCCGGTTTCCCCCACAGTCCAAACACATGTGGTGTATTGGGTAGACTAAATTGGACGTAGTGTCTGTGTGTGAATGAGAATGTAGGGATGTTTCCCAGTGAAGGGTTGCAGCTGAAAGGGCATCCGCTGTGTAAAACATATGCTGGATAAGTTGGCGGTTTATTCCGCTGTGGACTAAGCTGAAAAGAAAATTAATGATTGTATGTTTAGTCGTAACTAGGGGTGTCACGATTTCGATTAAAAATTTATGCTAAATTTTGATTATCGAATCAAAAAATAGAATCGTCGATGCTGCCACGCCCCCATTTCACGTCAGCTTGGCTTGCCAAGCGGGAAAATAACAGGCTTGTGTAAGTGCTTGTTGAACTGCAGAAGCAGGAGACTCGTCGACAGGGCTTAAACCCTCTCCTCTTTCAATGAAGTCGCCGGTGTGGAAGCATTTTGGATTTCCAGTGAGTTATGTTGACAACGTTCGTGTTGTCGACAAAAAAAACACAGTTTTGCTAGCTCTGCTATGTACGTATTACGTACGGTTCGTCTGATAGACAACACCGGCATCGCAATCCTCCACCCCGCCCCCGTTGCAAATGCGCTGGCGAAAAGTACACACTCAGGCCCTGTTTACACTGTCTTTGTTTTTAAATGGCATTTTAGAACGACAAAGATTTGACATCCACAGTGGCGTGTAGCATTTCTGAGCAGCTGCCTCTGAAAATGCACATCACGTGACCACACAGACACAGACGCACACACAGCCATGCGCTCGAGACAGCAGGTCCAGGCAGTCAGAGGACTGCTTCAATCTTTCACTCACTTGTACTTCGTCATTTTAGTGAACACCTCAGATACTGTTGGCTGGTTCCTGTTGGTTGTGCGTCTTTTTTACCGACGCCATTATAACGACACAGATCACTGCCTATTCACGAGTCCCGCAGAAAAAGTGATTGACAGGTGGTAATTATGTGTGTATCTTGCCTTTATTCATTTACTGTATGATTTGTTTATGGGTAAAACAAAGACCATGCAGGTCAGGTAGTTTAAAATTATTAATTGGTCATTAATTAATTAATTAATTATTCATAATCGAAAATCGAATCGAATCGTGCCTTCAGAATCAAATGTAATCGAATCGAGAATTTGGAGGATCGTGACACCCTTAGTCATACCTTTCAGATGACAAGTGCACTAGAGGGTGCTGTATACATTCTGCAAATTTTAAAATGTTTGATACATTTAGTTGAACGTTTTGGCTGACAAGTCAACTAGATGGCACTTTCTACATTTTTTGCAAATCTAAAATGTTTAATAGGGGTCATTTAGTTTGACATTTCAGATGTCAAATCCAGTCTAAATCCTGTCTACATTTTTGTACATTTTAAAATGTTAATTACAGTTTGTTAAGTTGTACATTTCCGATAACAAATCCACATTGGGGCATTGTGTACCTATTGTGTAAAATTTGTTAAGTAGGGTACATCTTGTTTTACATGGACACACATTTATACTTTTAGGGGTTTAGCATTATAGTCCCCATTAAGGGTGTTTATTTGGTGTCGTGCAAAGAACTGCACAAAAATAATCTGTTATTCATCAGAAATATGTTTCCGTAAATATCATTTGTGTGAAAAGGAACACAATATGCTGTTGTCATGCTGCTGTGCAGAGTTCATTTGACCAGAAACTGCTGTCAAACTTGTTTAAGTACATTTTTTTGCAGTTTCACAAACATGACAGAAGCTCTTACAGTTGCAGTCAACTATTTACCCTCCTGTTAATGTTATTGTTTTTTTTCTCTTTAAAAATGTACAAATGATGTTGAACAGATTTAGGAAATGTTCACAGTATTTCCTGTAATATTTTTTGTTCTGGAGAAAGTCTTATTTGTTTTATTTTGGCTAGAATAAAAGCAGTTTTCAATTGTTTTAAAGCCATTATGAGGTCAATATTATTCGCCCCCTTAAGCAATATTAATTTTGGATTGTCTCCAGAACAAACCACTGTTATACAGTGACTTGCCTAATTACCCTAACTTTACCCTAATTACCCTAGTGAAGCCTTTAAATGTCACTTTAAGCTGAACACTAGTGTCTTGAAGAATATCTAGTCTATTATTATGTGCTGTCATCATAGTGAAGAGAAAATAAATCTGTTTACAATATATCGCACAACAAAAAAATCCTCATCATGAAAGGCCTAAAGGAGTGAGATTTGTCCCAATGTTTCACAAAAAAATCTAGTATTTTTTGTTAAACACAATGTGCTTTGCAAAGATTTACTTCACTCCAAACAAACAGAAGACACTTTATCAAAAGTCAGTTTATCTGTTTATCTGACATAATGATATCCTAAAAATTCTTACAAAAAAAAAATAAAAATAACTTGCACACACCTTGGGAACGGTATTAGAGAAAATGTTGGCGGTTTTAAAACATTGACTTTTCCAAACTGCGGTATACCTTTAAACGGTTATGTCCTACATGCCTAATGCAGACCATCGCTGTGATTAGTTGTGTTTTTTTTAGTTAATCTGGAAATTCAGCTTTAAAAATACCAGGGTAATTTTGTTTTTATAACTTTGTTTTTATTATTAAATTATTTTGATTTAATTGTATTGATTTATTTTAAATGTTAAACTAGATGCAATTCATTGAACTTTCACGAGAATTTAGTTAATAAAATGACTGCATCAGGGTGTCCGCGGGGTCTTAAAGTCAAAAGTTGATAAATCAATTATGAAAAAAATTAAGGCCTTTAAAAGTTATTAAAGTCTTAATTGTTTTTACAAGGTCCTAAATTTAGTTTGTGTTAAGTGTTTGACTCCAAAAAAGCATAAATATATTTACTTTCCTCCTAATAATAACAATAACGTGCTTGATCCACATTATTGGTTCGGGCCGGAGTGTCTCTGGCCAAGCTTTTCAGTCCGAGTGTTGTCATGTAATTTGCGACAAACACGGGAAGGTGATGGGACGCTTCCCATATAGCGAGCGCAACAGACAGCAAAATGGAATAATGCAAGTCTCCTGGTTGGAGAAAGACGAGTTTAAACAGTGGCTGAAACCGGTCGCTGAAAACAACCACGTAATTTAATCTTTCAAGCTTTGTTTCTTCTGAGCTTATCGGAGTTCTGTTGCACGGTTGTGGTCCATTGATTTATTGAACTGTTTATTAAGTTAAAGGTCTGATACTGATTAGAATTTGAAGTGGTGACGAGGTCTTCAAATATTCTTTAAAATATACTTTAAGAAGTCCTAAAAAGGTGTTGAAATCACCTTTTAGGATTCCTGCATATACCCTGTGCATGCATGTCAATGTGTATATATGAGAGCTTTTTATTTTATTTACATGATCTGCTTTATGAAGAATCATTTGACCTGCAAACAAACAATGTTTGTGCAAAAACCCAGAGCTGTTAACGGATAACTCCGATATAAATGATTTTTGATAAATGAAAGCAGTCCGTGGCTGTGATTGTGAGGGTTTTTATCAGAGCGGATGCTGCAGAAAACATCAGATGTGGATTGATCTGAATGAGGAGCAATCATCCCCTGGTCTCTGGAGAGCTGTGATTATTGATAATGGATTTGACATTATCGGGATCTAAACGATCACAAGCCATTAGCTAAAGTGGCTCTGGGAATTGGCCTCACTTCTGGGTTTGTGGAGAGAGACACAGAGAAAAGGCTGTTGGCAGGTTTCACTCTTGCTTTGGTGGAGTCAGGGTGTCTTTACAAAATCTGTTTGGTTTTTATTTAATTAAAAAAAAAATTTCACCCCACTTTTTGGGACAAAAAATACCTGTGTGTAAATATATGAAAAATATTATGTGAACTTAGGCATTTTAAACATTTTCCACCAATTTATTACGAGTTTAACAAACTAATCTCTCATAATAAAAAAAATATATTATTATTATTATTATTATTATTATTATTAACAATCTATTAATTAGTAGTAATTAAAAAAATCTTGTAATTTTGTTTTAAAAATAAAAATGGCAGAGTAATTTGTTTTCATAAACTATACCTTTTTATTATTTAATTAGTTTGATTTAAACTACAATTAATTTGACTATTCAAAATAATAGAATTGCTCTTATTTTTTTATGTATATATGTGTATATATACCATTTTACCCCAGACATGCCTAATAATGTTCATGTCTGGTGACTGGGCTGGCCAATCCTGGAGCACTCTCTGCTTTCAGGAGCTTTGATGTGGAGGCTGAAGTATGAGCAGGAGCGCTATCCTGCTGGAGAATTGTCCCTCTCCTGTGGTTTGTAATGTAATGGGCAGCACAGATGTCTTGATACCTCAGGCTGTTGATGTTGATCATCCACTCTGCAGATCTCTCGCACGCCCCCATACTGAATGTACCCCAAACCATGACTTCTCCTTCACCAAACTTGACTGATTTCTGTGAGAATCTTGGTCCATGCTGGTTCCTGTAGGTCTTCTGCAGTATTGGTGATGATTGGGATGCAGATCAACAGATGATCCAGCAGAGAAATCCACCTTCTGACACTTTCACACATCATCAACTAGAAGACCAGATACTATCTGCTGCTCTTACAGCTGAGATCCACCACAAGACTTCTGTCATTTAGTGTAAATATGTCCTTGTGTTTATATACAACAACTTCTTTTATTATTTTATTTATTTATTTTATTTTATTCCTGAATGGTTGTCTAAATGATTGCCCAGTAGGAGTATATTTAGCTGTTAATGCTGCACTGCTGAAGTTTTACTAGAAGTGAAATATGGGTGTGTCAATATTGTTTTAGCTTTTTTTTTTTTTTTTTTTGGAAATTAATAAGAAATTCCCAGGAATGAGTGGAGTTGTTTTAGCAGATCGTTAATGTGTTTTTTCTTTTTCCTCTGATGCAGTGTGCTTTGTTTGTCTTGTGTTTATTTTATCCTCCACCGATGGTCGTACTGTAAGTCATATACAGCGGCAGCAGCTTTAATATGGGCTGTTTTTAACACTGTGCAAACAAACAGATCCTGTGGCTTTGGCTGATCTTTTCATTAAGCACTGATGCTGCTGATGTTTGACGTGCAAAAAACAAACACAAGTGCTGTAATTCAATATGCAGAAACCTGTAAAACATGCATTTCTCCTATTCGCTTGTGTGTGTGTGTGTGTGTGTGTGTGTGTGTGTGTGTGTGTGTGTGTGTGTGTGTGTGTGTGTGTGTGTGTGTGTGTGTGTGTGTGTGTGTGTGTGTGTGTGCGCACTTAAACGCGGTAGAGGGAAACCTGTCGACAGGCTCACATTTCACCTCAGAATGTCAAGTAAATATTTAATTTAGTATTTTAATATTAGATTTTCTTATTGGGTCATAATTTAATATTTTCTTTAGGTTGTTTGTTGCATTTTATTGCATTATTTTTAGGACTGGGATTTCGTATTCCAGTAATATCCTTATTATGTGGTTTATGTGGATTTATAATGAAAGTATTTTTTATTATAATAAGTAAGCATTTTTATATGGATGATGGGGAAATATGTATAATGTTCATTTGGTGTCTAATTTTTGTATTCATTCAATTTTTCAATTATTTATTGAAATTACATTACAACTATGTCTTCTTTCCCAAAATTATGTGGCTTTATTCTGTTATAATATTATGATTCTGATATCGCTGGCTTTTCTTCTCTCATATTTTTGATGTTATTTTCTTCTTTTCGTCTTTTCCTCTGGATGTATAGTAGGGATGCAACTAGGGCTGGATGATTTGGCCTAAGCTCAAAATCTTGATTAATTGAAGATTTTAATACGATTAATGAATGATTATTTTATTATTAATTCATTTTATGTTTTTCATATTTTACTGACAGGTTTTGTACAGTAAATATGCTCACATATTACCAGTGGGACATTTCTGAATAAAGGGTGCATCACTTGTTTTAAGACAATTGAAGTAAACACAAACACTATCTACTATCTATGATTATTTATTGAACATCAATGCTGAATAACTGAAATTAAAACACACCGCCCACCCTCATCACTGCTACCAAACCGACCAATCACTAAGCTTGCACTACGAATAATATCATGAGTGTTAATTATCCTTGACAAAGTTGGAGTCACATGACTCCACACACGGTAGGGTGAGTAATAGAAAAAACTGACCTGAAAATTTTTGATAGATTATAGTTTCTGAATGTAGATTTCGATTAGTTTTCAATGAATTGCCCCCCATCAGATGAAAACTGCTGATATTTTAAAGTGTTGTTTATTGCTGCTCAGTAACCAAATACAGCACAAAATCAAAATATAAACAAACAAACAAGTCTATTTATTTCTTTTTTGGCATTTAAACATAAGTTATAAGTTTACATTGAAAAAAATGACAGAACAGTGAATAAATAAAAAATGTGCTATAAAAATACATTCTTATGGATAGAATTTCAAGGCGCAGCCTTGGGCTGGAGGGGGTCCGGTTCGGGGAGCACAGGATTTTATCTGTTATTCGCAGACGATGTTGTTCTGTTGGCTTTATTGAACATGGACCTTCAGCATGCACTGGGCTGATTTGCTGCTGAGTGTGACGCGGCTGGGATGAGATTCAGCACCTCCAAGTCTGAGGCCATGGTGCTCCACTGGGAAAAGGTGGTTTGCCATCTCCAGGTTGGAGGAAAGTCCTTACCCCTGGTGGAGGAGTTCAAGTATCTCGGGGTTTTGTTCACGAGTGAGGGAAGGATGGAGCGTGAGATTGACAGGCGGATTGGTGCAGCAGTAATCCATTGTGGTTAAGAAGAAGCTGAGCTGAAAGGCAAAGCTCTCGATTTACCAGTAAATCTATCTACGCTCCTACTCTCACCTATATGGTCATGAGCTTTAGGTCTGACCGAAAAGACAAGATCTCTATTACAAGCGGCTGAAATAGAGCACTGTCACCCGGGAGGAGAGCTTCTCCACATCCAGAGAAGTCCGTTGAGGTGGCTCGTTATCGCATGCCTCCTAGACGCCTACCTAGGGAGCTTTTCCAGGCATGTCCCAATGGAAGGAGGCCTTGTGGGAAGACCCAGGATACGTTGGAGGGACTATGTCCCTTGGCTGGCCTGGGAACGTCTGGGCATCCCCCCGGAGGAGCTGGAGGAAGTGTCTGGGGAGAGGGAAGTCTGGGGTTTTCGGTAGAATGAATGAATAAATAAATAAAAGAATAAATAAATTAATAATAAATAAAAAAATAGGAGTTGTGTACTGTAAATCTAAGCATCATATTAGCTCAGTATTTCCCTTTTAAAGAGAACAAATGTAGTCAAAGGCTGCTGAACCTCTATCTTTCAGTAATAGGTGGGTATTGGTGGGGACACATCTCCTCCATTTATGCCAATTCTACACCCTTGCTTTGGACCAGAAATGTGTATATTCTATACAAAGTATAAACCTGATTGGTCAGTTCTTGTCATGTGACTTGCAGTGCATGCTTGATACTCTTTCAACTAGATGTGCCTGGAAAGCGCAAGCATGTTACGAGTAACGTGACAAGAACTGACCATTGCAAACCATGGACCTCTATTGAAAATAGTGAACTTGGGCACGCGAAAGTGGTGACATGTGAACGGCCCTTAGTTAACAGCCTCAGCCATAGTGAAAAGCAGCCTTTAATCCAGTGTGCATGGGTATTGGCCTCACTTTACAAGCTTAGATCTTTAAACTTGCACAAGTTGACTGTTTAGTTGTAGCAGTTTTGTTCAGTGCAGAAACACAGTGTTGAGATGCCTTTACGACTAATTAACGGTGATGAATTAAAACACGGTTAGCAGTAAATCGATGAATCATTGCATCTTTAATACAGAGTGAATATCGTGCTGTTTTTCTCATTGCTGCAGCTCTGCATGAACTCCAGCATTGTGACGATCAGAAGGTGTGTGTGTCTGCCTGTGTGTTTCAGTAGAGCAGCAGAACTGAACTGATGCGGGTTTGGACTTGCTTTTGCTCAGGAATGTAAACATGCGGCGTAAAGGAAAAGCCGGAATACAGCATTAGGAGACGTCATCTGAGATATTCACACAGAAGAGCTGCTCAAAACATCATTAGTGAAGTGTGTGTAGGGTGTTGGGGGGGGTGGTATTTCTATAGCGGTTTTACAATGTAGATTGTGTCGCAGCAGCTGAACACAGAAGTTCTAGTAAATTAAAGCTGTGTGAGTCCAGTGTTCAGAGCTGAAGTTCAGTTCAGTCTGGTTTAATCTTCACTGCTGAGGGTCCGAACACTGAAGCAAGCCAGTGGCAACAGTGGATGAACAAACTTCATCAATTGACCAAAGTGAATAAAAGGTTTGCTCTTTTGCGTTCTTCATCTGTTGTTTTTTTAGTCTTATCAGGTATTCAAAATGTCACTTTGACTCGCTCTTTTTAAGGGATTGTTGCGGTTGTAATGGCTACTAAATCATATTGCCAGGAACATAAATGAACCGATTCAGATGTGTCTTCAAACTTGAACATCAGATAATGTGCAATAGGCAACCATAAAAGGCGGGAAATCTACACCGTTTTGCAACCTTACAGGGCTCCACAAACTATTCAAATAAAATGGTCTATTGTTGCACAAACATGTGAGCATTTTAGTGACTTTTTCCACATGCAACAATATGTGTTGTAGATGGACTGTTACTGACGATCCTACCATTTACAAGCTACAGTGGCACCGCCAGTATTTTAGAGCTATAGTATCTCCTGACGGGTGTATTCTGGGAAATTTTTTTACCGCTTGGTTTCGAGTGTGGTCCTGAAAAATCTGTTTCAAGGGGTATCTAGCCCTTCCCCTTAAGCTGCGTTTCTACTGCACACGACATTTGGACACAAGATGGAAAAGCTTGTTCATGCCTTCATCTCTTCTAGATTGGTTTATTGTAATGTTCTGTTCACTTGTCTGGACAAATCCTCTGTGGATCGATTGCAAGTTGTGCAGAATGCAGCGGCGAGGCTTTTAACCAACACCAGGAGGAGGTCACACATTGCACCTGTGCTTAAAGCACTTCACTGGCTTCCTATCAGTTTTAGAGTAAATTTTAAGATTCTGGTCATTACATATAGAGCTCTGCATGGTCAAGATAAGCAGTCACTCATGTAGCCGGTCTCAGAGGTCTTCTGGCAAAGACCTTTTAGCCATTCCCAGAACTGGTCTTAAGACTAAAGGTGACTGTGCCTTCTGTGTGGTGGCCCCACGGCTCTGGAACTCTCTCTCTGTAGCACTGAGCACTCTGGGATCAGTTGAACTTTTTAAAAGCATTTAAAGACGCAACTTTTTGGTCAAGCTTTTATTTAACAGTATTAGTGTTTCTGTATTTGGATTTTTAATTAGTTTCAATATGACAGTCTGTAGCTTGTTGTTTGTCTGTGCAGTGCATTAGCCTGTGCTAATGTTGCGATATTAACAGATGAACAGTGCTGACATTGTCGATGCATTTGTTTTGCACTAAAATTAATCATTGGTAAGGTTGTGTTTTTTGCAATTGTGTTCTGAGCTGTCAGATAACGTGTGATTATAATTATACTGCAAATAAACAGTGAATTGTGGTAGAGCCGCACAATTAATCGTTAAAAGATCGCGATCTCGATTAACCCCCTTGACTATTTTAATCCAGCATTTCTATGATTCTGCCAATCTTATTTTCAAGTTCAGGAGAGAGGAAAAGGCGGCTGCACGAGTCTTTTCATTGTTTCACACACGTTGCTCAGTGACATTGACACCTCCAAATGATGTTGAATGAGTCACATACTGTATTCATAAGGTATAATTCACCTAAAAAAGTCATTTTTGTGTTAACATGATGTTTTTGTGATCGGGAAATCGTACGTGATGCGAGCTGCTGACCGTGAGCTGTTATCACAGAGAGGGCGCGCGAGTGCGCTCTACTTAATGATAGACGCGCGCGCGTCTACTTTAGTGAACAGAACCTGCATATGTTGCGAGTAACAGGTAATACAGTTGTAAATAATACTCAGTTTGTGGCACAGAGTGATCGTTTGGGAGCCGCGCGCGAAGTATGAACAAGCACTTAGCAGTCAGAATGAAACCGAAAGTGTGCACTTCATTTAAATGATCATATCGCATTTAAGAGTTATGATTACGTCAAGCATGTGTTTTTTCTATCATAGCGAACACACAGTTGTGCATGAAAATAAATGTTTACAATGTTTGTATAAGTGCTCTAGTCTATATATTGTTGAATATAATCTGATAATGGCAAATGTCTGATTTTACCACTGAACAAAATTGTCTAATATGACAGATTGCAAACATATATGTCAAACATAATAATTCAACATCATAATTATTATAAGTAGAATAGAATTATTTATAGAAACCAGTTCACATAATACACTATTATTATCGAGGTTGTGCCATATGTTTGTTTTTACCATACCTTTATTTTACATCTACAGAATCGTGAGAGAATCGTGATCTTTATTTTTAGCAAAAAAATTGCGATTCTCATTTTAGCCAGAATCGTGCAGCTCTAAATTGTGGCGTTTGCATGTTGTGTTTTATTAAAGACGTCTTCAGTGACTATTCCATTTAATGACATTAACATCGACTTCAAAAAATCTGAAGTTCTTCAGCCCCTAGTGTGTGCATATTGTTTGTGTTTGTATATTAGTGTGTGTGTGTGTGTGTGTGTGTGTGTGTGTGTGTGTGTCTGGCTTTCTACACCCATGGGAACTCTGTGGAATCATTACAAAAATCCACTGGAGCTCCATCAGTTTTCCAGTGTTTGGCACAGGCAGGTGCCCATGTATGGCGAATGCGCGCTCCGTTACCCAGTGTGTGTGTATGTGTGTGTGTGTCACTGAGAGCTGTGATTCTCTCTGTCTGTCTGAAGTGTAGGAGGAAACTCCAGACTGAAATAGATCAGTGTTTCACACCTCAGAACAGGAGCGGGGAATAGTTTTATCCTCTGTGACTCACTGGTGTGTGTGTGTGTGTGTGTGTGTGTGTGTGTGTGTGTTTAATGCTCTTTACCCACAATGCATCTCAGCACGATTACTGTGGCGAGCTGTGTAGAGTTTAAAGGGATAGTTCACCCAAAAATGAAACTTTCCTGTTATCCCCCCCACAGCTCATCCGAGACGTGACTTAATGTCTTCAGCTGAACATTAGAGCAGATTTTGAGCTGAATCTGTGGCTCTCGGTGCTGCATATAATGTCAGTGAATGGTGACCAGTTTATTAGATTAAAAATAAACATATGCAAACAGTCCAAATCAATCGTCACGGCTCCTGATGACACACTGAGGTCTTGTGGAGTGAAACCATCGCTCAGTGTAAGAAATTAAACATTTACAGCATTATTAACTGTAATCCACAGCCTGCTCAACCAGCTCTCGCTGCATGTGACTGCAGTCCTGCCGATTTGAGCTCATATCTCATTTCAGATGATAAAGTTTTGTATCAATACTCATTCATTCTCCTTCATCCTAGTCTTGTTATTCATTAGGGGTTGCCCCAGCAGAATGAACCGCCAACTATTATTGTATATGTTTTATGCAGCAGATGCCTTTCCATCTGTAACCCAGTATTGAGAAACACCCATACACACTCATTTATACACACACTTGTACACTACGGCTAATTTAGGTGTGTGTGTGTGTGTTTAGTGTGTGTGTGTATTTGGGGCATGTAGAAGAAGTAGGTCTTATGTATAAAACGGGGACGAGCCCCACTTCCCAAAGTCTGCTCTCTTTCTGACTGAAGGCTGTGTGTGTTTCAGTGCCAGAGAGATCCTCTACACTCAAACACACACACACACACACACACACACACACACACACACACACACACACACACACACCTGCTGCTCTACATTCGCATTTACACACACTCTCTCTTTCTCGTACATGCACACTTTCTGTCTCTCTTTCTCATACACACACACAGTCTCACACTCTCTCTCCCTCCCTCTCTCTCTCTCTCTCTCTCTCTCTCTCTCTTGTACACTCACAGACTGTCTCTCTTTCTCATACACACACAGTCTTGCGCTCTCTCTCGTACACACACTCACACATTTTCTGTCTCTCTCATACAGTATATACACACACACACACACACACACACACACACACACACACACACACACACACACACACACACACACACACACACACACAGTCTCGCTCTCTCTGATGTGTTTCCTCTCCATCTGCTCGTCATTCGCTGGTCTCTCATCTTCTGTTTTCACACACAGCTCTTGTTAAACTCTGCTTGTGTTCAAAGATCACGTCTGCCATATTTACATGAGTGTAGATGACAATTTACTGTGTGTGTGTGTGTGTGTGTGTGTGTGTGTGTGTGTGTGTGTGGGGTGAAAAAATAATTTAAATTCAACACAAACTGATATTTGAGCAGTGACAGACTACTGAACTCGCTGTGTGTGCGTGTGTATGTGTCTGTGTGTGTGTGTTCTCCTCTAGATGCTGTACAGTGAGTCTGTGTTGTGTTTACAGTATCGGTGGTCAGCAGGTCAAATCTGCTTCAAAGACTTGCAGACATGAAGACAATCACACACACACACACACAGTGTTTGCTACAAGAGTTGATATAAAGAAAGGAGGCAGCAGTCTCTGCACTGATTTCTGTGTGTGTGTTTATCACTTGTGCTTTTCAGTTCCTCCTGGCAGTATTGTGTGTGTGTGTGTTAACTATATTTAACTATATATTCTAGCATGTTCAACTCTGTTAATAAATGCTGCAGCATACTGTGGTATTAACTATCGTGAACTGAAATACTGTAGTATACCTAAATTTTTACTACAGTTAGCTGTGGTGTATTGTAGATAAACATGCCCTTTAGTTGTATGAAAACTACAGTATTTGGATCATTTTTATATTAATGTAGTTGTGACTACTAACAACGGATTAACTACTATAGCTGTTGTTGTTGTAGATTCACCTCTAAAACACTACAGTTGTTACAGTGTTATTCTCTATTTTTGATAGGTGGCTCTGTAACTCAACAGATCCTGGCATCCGGATGGGTTGGATAATTTATTAACTATTAAAAAGCTTTCGGCCTGAAGTCAATTTACAGTCAAAGTGAAGCCACAGAAGCAGAAAGCCAGAGCTCATCCACCTCCATTAGAGTGTGGGGTGAACACTGTGTTGTGTTGTGTGGTAGTTCTGGATGTGGTGTGATCCGCAAGAGGATGTGGGCTTGTTAAAGCTCCATTAGAGAACTGATTGTTTGCGTTTGCATTGATCTGAAGTCATTCTGGAGGAGCTGTGGTGTGCTCTGAGTAAATTACTCAAGATTTATCCTCTTACTGCTGTACAATGAGGATACAGTGGCAGTGTGCAATATTTATTTAAACATTTTATTATTTATTAATGATATTTTCTGGATTGTTTTGCAAATATTTATGAAATATATTGTGTATATTTGTGTGTGTATAGGGCTGCACAATATGTTGAAAAAGGATTGTAATATAAATAAATAAATAAATAAATAAATAAATATACACAAATATTATTGCAACACAGTTTCTCAATCAATAACAATACAATACTAACTATATTGACAGACTTGTATCTGATTTTTTTCTTGCATTACAGCATGTTACACTCCTTTCAAAGGGATGAAAATTAATACAAGTACATACTTTTTTTTGGCTTATTTGGCCCCAAGACAAACTGATGTGGAAATGAATGTTTTAATTTCACTTTATTAAAATATGAGATTTTAAATCGGTTAGTTTTAATGCTGTCAATTCCTGATTCAACACATGACTAGGGTTTGAAATGATGTTCCTAGTCAGCCTTGTGAGGTTCTTGATATATGAAAGGTCATATTATTTTTCAAGAGGCTTTCCTACTATCTTTGAGCAGATTTTAATCTGGTTCACGGACTTTGTTTTTGATTTAAAAGACTCCTATATCATACAAAATCACAATATAGGACGCGCATACTTATAGCCATAAGAAAATCTTCAAGAATCATATAACAAATTTTTCCATTGGCCAGTTTGTACCGAGTAAATAAAGCTCATTTTGTTTCTGGATTTAGGATTAATGCATGTGTAAATTAATGATTCACTGAATCATTCACTCAAATGATTTGCTCAAAACAGATGATTCATTTAGAAACTAAGCAGGTGACTCTCTTTATGAACGGATCATTGACATTCAGCATTGAAAATAGTGTTTTTCCGGGACTCCAGTTTAGTTTGAACTATTTTCATTGGAGAAATAGAAGAAACAGACAATCTAGTGTCTAAACATCCTTATTGTGTCTTCATTTCTTATAAAAACATTCCAGATTCATCTTACACAATGTTATGAAGCCGATATTTGATGTTCATTTAAAAGCTCTAACTCTTTTAGTAAACGCTGTCAGACGTTAAAGCACATCAATGATTCATCATTACTGTTTGTTTATCATGTGAGCTGTGAAGCGTCTGAATATTGTATGTGGTGACTCTGCCTGTAGTCATTAGTTATTGACATAATTCCCATTTGAATATTTCCATCTTTTCATATTTCTCTTGCAGAGTTGTAAAATATTTACGCAGTATAGCTAATATTTACATTCTTTACACTGGTGAGTTTAGTGAAGGCCCAACACACACACACACACACACACACACACACACACACACACACACACACACACACACACACACAAACAGTAGCTGTATTGTCATATTTGAGCTAATGCCACGACTACATATTGACTTTTTTCCAATATATTTTCTGTTTTTAACTTACTACTGGAGATTTTTATCGAATGTTTCTTAAAAAAAATATTTTGAATATATTAAAATCATATAATATGTATATATTTTTAATTATGTATAATTGTTTTACCTATTTGTCCATTTTTAACAGCAAATTCACATAGCTGCTATAATATAATGTGTTAAATGTTAAACATACATGTGTTATTTTTAGGAATTTGTCCTTTGATTTAATACAAATTTAGTTTAAAAACTAATTTAAAGAAATGTGTAAAAATGTACAAATCTGATGTTCATGAAATCACTTGAAAAATAGTGATATTAGTGACAAAACAGTATAATAGTTTTAAAGGAGTAATTACTAATAAATGGAATTATATTAATTATTCATATATATTTATATTTTAATTTTATGAATTATTAGGGATGTAACGATTCCCCTGACTAACAATTCAAAACAATTCATGCTACTATCCTCACCATTTAGCCGCAATTTTTTAACAAAATAATTTGAAACAAATTTAAGGTGCTGCGCAGTGGGCAGCACATTTGCCTCACAGCAAGAAGGTCTCTGGTTTGAGTTCTGGCTGGGTCAGTTGGTGTTTCTATGTGGACTTTGCATGTTTTCCCTGAATCTATCTTACTATATCATTAATAATTGCAGAAGTATGAGCCAGCCTTTACAATGTTTCCTGCTGATGGAAAACTTTCACTGAGGACTGGGATGGCTGGTGTGGAGAGGAAAGCCTTTCCTGAATCACAGAGCAGTGTGTGCAGAGGTGGTCAACAGGCCCTCTACTCCAGGGGACAGAACACTGGCAAACATACTGATTAAACAATGGCTAATGATATAGTAAAATAGATTCAGCAGTTGAACATGTTTATGAAGGTGAATAATTAATATTACTTGTATAATGAATATAAGTACCACTGTGATGCACTTAAGGAGAGTTAATCTTGGACATTTTTAAATATTCAATAATAAGCAAATTATTAAAATATGCATAAACGAATGTGAACGAGAGAGTAAAAACAATCTAATATCTGCTTCTGTAACAGAACAGCTTTCTCCTTCAGTCTGAAAAACATCTTTACACTTTCGCTGTGAGAACACTGATGCAGCATCTGGTCAGAGCAAGTGGTGCTGCCAATCCCAAGTAATTTTGTGCGCATAGACGTCTGTGACGGTAGTTTCTTTCTGTGCTGCATCATATTCGTTCTTCTGTTAGGGTCCGTAAACGTCTTTTTGCAGGATTTGCACACAGTTTGTATTTTTTCACTTCACCGTTGTCATTTCACTCTGTCACTTTACTTCTTACCCGCCGCTGATGTGCAGGTAAAGTGAGTTTGCACCTGCGCAGCGCCCTCTCTGTTCAAAACATGTATCGTGATTCGTTTAACATATCTACGGAGTTTAATCGTTATGCATTTGAACCGATTTTCAACTGGCTCACTGTGAATTGTTACGTCCAGGGTTCCCGCGGGCCCTTAAAGTCTTAATGTCTTCACTTTTCATTAGGCACCATGTGGCTCAAATCCGTCGAGTCTCACATGAAAGTAGGAAAGCACCAGCGGTACGTTGAAGCAGCTAGTCATATCAGGTCCAGGTTAATCCCTGCATTGTTTGCAGCTAGACCTAACAATGTTACTAATTCAGACTAGAGCTGAAGATCTTTGCCCAAACCCCATGGGTTCAGACTTGATTTCTTTTATTTTAAACTGGTTCAGGTAGGGCTTGGGCAGTAAATGAACAGTCATGTGATGCATTTCGATTAGCGCAAGAAAGTAATCAAGTAGTCTGTTACAACAATAAAACCCATTCAGTGCAATGGGTTTGAGCTTTTTAAAAGTTGTCAATCAATATGTACTTGTCGGGCTCGATATTGTCGGGCTCGGGCCCTATGGGGCTAAACTTTTATGGCCTGATTACAGCTTTAGTTCAGGCGCCACCTCACAGGCCGATATAACAGTTTCATTTCTTAGCCAAACAGGTTATCCATACTTTGACGAAGCACAATTCGTTTAAATCTAGCGAGGACAATAAATTGAGTAGACTATTCCAAAGAAATTGGAAATGTAAAATTATATTTGTTGTGGTTTTAAAAAACAATACATTTTACTTTTAAAATGGCGCAAGAACCCTGACATCCCTACAAATTAAAGGTTAAAATAAATAAATGTCTGAATTATGTTTGGTTTTACTGTATGATGGAAGGACAAACGGAGTCTTATACTCTTACGCATGTCACACCATCACTGCGGCTCTGATTTCAGCAATGCGGAAAATGCAGAGAGATTCGAGCAATTAAAGCACAAAAAGAGCATTGATGGCCAAACACGGGATTAGCCTCTATTTAGAGCAGCAGTCAACAACCTTTTCAGCTGACAATCCCCAACACATGCGCTATAGGGGAATTGATGAAATGCATCGCCCGTAGTGTGTGTGTGTGTGTGTGTGAGTGTGTATGGGTATTTACCAGTACTGGGTTACAGCTAGAAGGGCATCTGCCGTGTAAAACATATGCTGGAATAGTTGGCGGTTCATTCTGCTGTGGCGACCTCTGAAATAAAGACTAAGCTGAAGTAAAATGAACGAATGAATATTGCCTGTTCCAACTTTTCTCGAATGAAGATGGAAACCGAACTGAAGGCTCCAGTATTGGTTTGACTGAGCATCAGGAGTATTCAGGATCTGATAACTGACGCTGAGTTTCCTCATCCGTTCTTCATTGTCTGCAGCAGGAAAACTGAAGTTATATCTGTATCGGCTCATGCTGCAAACGTGACGGACTGTGAAATGTTTTCCATGTTTGTCCTGCTTGAGTGCAAACAGGAAAGAGATAAGAGAGAGGAGGATCTGTGTGTGTGTGTGTGTGTGTGTGTGTCTGTGTGTGTGTGTGTCTGTGTGTGTGTGTGTCTGTGTGTCTGTGTGTGTGTGTGTCTGTGTGTCTGTGTGTGTGTGTGTCTGTGTGTGTGTGTGTCTGTGTGTGTGTGTGTCTGTGTGTGTGTGTCTGTTTGTGCATGTCTGTGTGTGCGTGTCTGTGTGTGCGTGTCTGTGTGTGCGTGTCTGTGTGTGCGTGTCTGTGTGTGCATGTCTGTGTGTGCGTGCCTGTGTATGCGTGCCTGTGTGTGCGTGTCTGTGTGTGCGTGTCTGTGTGTGCGTGTCTGTGTGTGTGTGTCTGTGTGTGTGTGTGTGTGTGTGTCTGTGTGTGTATAGAGTGTCTGTGTGTGTATAGAGTGTCAGAGGAAAGACCAAAGAAATTCAACAGTTCTGCTTCCGCTCTATTAACTCATTTACCATCATTATTTATAAATAATATACTTTTTTTTTCTCCACAGAGTATAAGTCACGTTTTTGTCATTTTTAAATATAGAAATGTGCAATAAATCAATATGTTGTGATAGTCAACATGCTAAATTATTGATATCAGGGATTAAGCTGCACAAGACATGGTTTCAGCATCAATATTCACATCGCAGGATCTGCAATGTCAAGTTGGGATTATAATAACCAGCAGTTATATTAACCTCATTTATTATATTAACCACAGTTAAGCACATTATTTTTAAAATAAATTATGTTTTTACTTTGAGTAGGGCTGGCACAATATCTATCTTTTGTTGTTGGATATATTGCACCAAAATACATTGTGATAAACCATATTATTGTCGTTTTATGCCACTCACTATATAATGCCTGAATGACAATATAATATCGTCACAATGCAAGTACACTCTCCAAGAACACATCATATTTAATTCTTAAGGATATACAATTTTAAGGATGCACCAATCCCATTTTTCTGTAACCGATCTGATCCTGATACCAAAATTCTATTCATTTTGACAAGTTAATAACCGGGATCAACGCTAAAGATTTTTCTACTGGGCCGATCGGGCCAGTGGTTGAGGTTTTTACTTACCCTGCCTAAGTTTTCACTGGCCCCACCAAAAAAAAAAAAGTTAATAGCTATTTCTCAGCCACATATTTGAAATAATGTAGCAAAATAATGTCTTTGAATCTAGAATTTAAACATTTTAAAAATGTTAATAAAGTATAATGAGCAAAATTCAAGATTCTATGCAAACGAAAGAGCAGTATAGAAAATATGCTGGTGTTTTATTGCAATTCTAAATTATTTTTATAAAAATGGATAGCCAAACTTTTTTTTTTTCTATTTTTCCTCCAGATTCTTAATTTTGTACCCATGTAATTGTCTGCTTCCAAGACTTCAGAAACAGGTACTTTCTTTTAGCCTCATAGTTTGATGTTGCCGCCATCTTTTTACTGTACTGGTGCTTACCAGGTTAAGAAAAAAAAATAGCGAGCTCATCGTTACTGGCTGATAGGGGCCATTAACAATCCTGTCTACTGTCTCGAGCGTCTTTCACGCTGGCCCCGGGTCACCGGGCAGTTCTTATTGTTGAGCCCTGTAATAATTAGGAATGGTGGGCATTGGAATCAGAATGTGAAAACGCATAAATAAATGGTAACACAAAGTGCAAGGTAAAAAGTAACAGAGGCTGCGATATCTGCGGCCAGATCTACTTTCAGCTGTCAGACACCCACATGAAAATTATACTATAGTCATTTACAGTAAATACTATACTATTTTTAACCATACGGGCACCTCCAACAGAGATAGAGATGTTGCACAATCAGCTGAAATGTTGCTGGAATTGTTTTTTTTAAAGTATAGGCGATATATATTGCATTGCCAAGAACGATTGAGGTCATGTCCATGTGTTGTGCTAGTCTGTATATTGATGATTGTGGCAGGCCTGATCATAGAATAGTTCTTTTCAGTTTCTGACTGTGAGAAAATGTGGTTTTTACTTTTAACAGTGCACTTTTGACCCAGTGTGATGTAAACTACATCACAAAACCGCTTTGAATGGCACATATAAACCTGCTTGTGTTTTTTAATGTAGTATTGTTTGTTTTGACTCAATCTGATGAGCTTTGAGTAATACAGTGACAGTTGTTCATTTTGATTCATTCTAGGGCTGCAGGATATTAGAGAAATGTAACACTGTGATGCAATAAAGAAAAAAAAAATCAGTTTCTTGTTGTTTTCTGAGAAGTCTAACAGCATTCAGAGACCGTAATTGAATGATCAAATGTAAAATATAACTGCAGTCTTCGTTGTATACATGATTCAATGAAATAAGCCTTGATTAAAGTTACAAACGATATACTTTTATATGCCTGAATCCTTTCAATATTCTTATACCCTCACATGCAGTTGATAAATTATATTCTGATGATTATAATAATCCCATATCTTGCAATGTGACTATCGCGAATGACCAGATTGCAATATCGATGCTTTAGAGAGTTATTGTGCAGCCCTAATTTATTCAGTGATTCAGTAAGTGATTCAGGATGAGTGAGTCTTTTATCAGTTGGTTCTTCTGCTCCAGAGAGTCGTTTCTTCATGTGTTTGTGTCTTTAGTTCAGTCTTAAGATCTGGTTGTGATGCAGGCTTTTCTATCAGGCCGGACAGGAAGTCCAGAGCCGCTCTGAGGGTGTGACGTTTCTCCGGCTTTGTAAGTGTTTCCTGTTTGCGTTTGCTGTGAGACACATGGAGTGTTTGATTCTGCATTCAGCAGAAATACAGGGCTCATTCTAGACGAGCATCTCCAAGATAACTCTTCTGTTATTCTTCAAAGACATAAACTTTAATGAAAGCAGCTTTGAGAAACTACACAAATGATATCCAGTTATCCCTAAAATAATGTCTATATGTGTATTTAGGGACATTTAGTCTTGTAAACACACTTCTAGACTCCAATAGTAGATGAACTTGTTAACTTAAAATGTGCTACTGTGACTTTCTCTTTCCCTTTTAAAAAACAATAATATGATGAAAATGCACAGAGTTGTGTTTTAGACATGTTATGTAGCGTCTGGTTTAATTTTTAGCAACTTGAGCTAAAGCATAAAATAGTGGAAAATGTCAACTTCATTAAATCATTGGATGTTATCGCTGACTGTTATTGGTGACTGTTACTGTCAACTCTGTTATCATCAACTTTGTCATCATTGAGTGTTAAAGGTGATTATTATTGTTGACTTATTGTCAAATTTGTCATTTTCAACTCTGTTATTGTCAACGTTTTACCGTCCACCCTGTTATTGCCGACCCTGTTTCTGTCAACTGTTATGATCAACTGTTATTATTGATTTACTGTCAACTTTATCAACTTTATCAGTGAATGTTATAGTCAACTCTGTTATCAACTTTGTCATGTTAGTTCACTCTATTATCGTTGACTGTTATCATCAACTTTTATTTTTGACTGTTATAGTTGACTATTATTGTTGACTTTGTTGTCGTTGACTCTGTTATTGTCAAATGTGATCTCCAAATCTGTTATCGTCAACTTTTTATCGTCAGTCCTGTTATTGTTAACCCTGTTACTGTGTATTCTGTTATTATCGAATGTTGTTATTAAATCTATTGTCAATTCTGTTATCGCCAACTCTTATTATCGTCAACTCTGTTACAGTCAACTCTGTTATCAACTTTATCATTGGATGTCGTCAACTCTTTAATTAACAAATTTGCAATTGTTCAATGTCATGGTCAGTCTGTATTCGTTGACTTTATCGTCAAATGTTTTCATCAAATATGTCATCTCTAACTTTATCATCAACTCTGTTATCTCAACTTTGTTAAAGTCAACACTGTTATCATCAAATTTAATGTTTAATGTTATCGTTAACTCTGTTATCGTTGTCTGTTATCGTAAAATTTATTGTTGAATGTTATCGTCAACTCTGTTATCGTTGTCTGTTATCGTAAAATTTATTGTTGAATGTTATCGTGAACTCTTATCAACTTTATCATTGAATGTTGTCATCAAATCTTTTATCAACAACTTTTTATTGTTAAATGTTATAGTCGATCTATTATCGTTGACTATCGTCAACTCTGTTAGTGTCAAATTTTTATTGTCCAATCTTTTATCATCGACTGTTATCGTTAACTTTACTGTAAACCTTTATTTTTGAATGCTATTGTCAAATCTGTTATCGTTGACTTCATCATCAACTCTGTTATGGTTTAGAAATTTTAACAATGAGTTAAACAACAGTAGCAGAATCAAATGTTCCCCGTGTAGTATTTCATTCACAAGTAAAGGAGCACGAATGGAGAAAATGCAGCCGCAATTCTGGAGTGTGTGTGTGTGTGTGTGTGTGTGTGTGTGTGTGTATCTTCAGTTATGATGCTGGAGAACAGTGTAAAGTGGTTCAGTTTAATCAGCTGAAGGTTTTGACCTGTAGTTTGTTCTCCGTGTGAGGAATGTGTTTCTGTTTCTTGACGTGTCTGAGTGTTTTGGGTCTGTGTGTAAAACTAGAGCAGCTTCTAATGTAAATGCTGCTTGGCCTGCTTTATTTCTCTCCGGCTTGTGAATAATCAGTCTGGCCTGCTTTTACACTCCTTTCTTCTGAGTGTGGACGTGTGTGTGTGTGTGTGTGTGTGTGTGTGTATGTGATTCTCCTCACCTGCTCTGCTGGGGATCAGAGGTCAGACGGGTCAAAGGTCATCTGTTCAGCGATGCTCTATTTTGTGTGTGTGTGTGTGAGAGTTGTTACAGCGGGTTCAGCTGTCATACTGAACCAGAACATCTGAACTCGCATGCTAAAATCATAATCCATTCACACTGTCAATAGTGTTTGTGTGTCTGAGTGTGTACGTGTGCGTTTGTGAGTGAGTGTGTGAAATTAAGTTGAATGAGTGGGTGTTAATATAAGTGTATGCGGGTGTGTGTGTGTGCGTGTATGCTAGTGAATGTATTTCAGTGGGTGCATGTATATTTGTTTGTGTGTGTGTGTGTGTGTGTGTGTGTGTGTGTGTGTGTGTGTGTGTGTGTGTGTGTGTGTGTGTGTGTGTGTGTGTGTGTGTGTGAGCGTGAATTTAAGTTTAATAAATGGGTGTTTATGTAAGTGTGTGTGTGTGTGTGTGTGTGCATGTTATTAAGTATTTGTGTGTATATATGCTAGTGAATGTATTTCAGTGTGTGTGTGTGTGTGTGTGTGTGTGAGTAAGTATATGAAATGTGTATTTTGGTCTTCAGTGTTTTTTCTCCCAGAATGCATCAGTGCAGGTCCTCTGGGAGATCTGCTTGCTCCTTCACTCACTGTGGCCATAACTGGACAATCACTGCAGTGTAGCGTCTCAGTAGGAGATTTTCCACCACACACACACACACACACCTCTATTTTCAGGCACTTCTGCTGTTCTTCTGTCCAGAAAGACTGCGGTCAGATGAGTGTTTGTTTGTCTGACCGCTCGACTTTAAATGGCTCTTTTGCTTGAGTTGTGTTTCTGATACTGTGTGTGTGTGTGTGTGTGTGTACAGCCATCCTTTAAGAAAGAACCCCTTTGCATTCTTGACATCAGGAATCCTTATAGACCTCTTTTAAAAAGATTAAGTCTGTGTGTATCAGTAACCTGTTTGAGAGATCAGATATAGTGTGTGTGAGTGTGTTTGTGAGTGTTGTAGAATGTGTCTGTGTGTCTGCAAAAGAGTGTGTGTATGTATGCGAGTACAGTTATGGTTATCTGTATTATTAATTCAGCTGTGTGTGAGAGACTATGTGTATATGAGAGAGAGAGAGAGTGTGTGTGTGTGTGTTTTAGTGAGTGAATAATAATTAAGCTGTGTGTGAGCATTTATATATGTGAGAGTTTGTGCATGAATATGGTTCAGCTGTGTGTGTGTGTGTGTGTGTGTGTGTGTGTGTGTGTGTGTGAGAGAACATTTCAGTGTGTGTATATGCGAGTGAATATGAATCAAGTGTGTGTGTGTGTGTGAGAGGAAGAATGTACAGTTCAGGTGTGTGTGTGTGTGTGTGTGAAAGAGAGTAAGAGAGTGTGTGTGTGTGTGTGTGTGTAAGTAAATACGGTTCAGGTGTGTGTGTGTGTGTGTGAGTGAATATGGTTTGTGTGTGAGTGAATAGTTCAGCTGTGTGTGTGTGTGTGTTGCAGTGTTATCAGTGACTCCTCCAGTGGTGTGCAGATTTCAGTCTGTGTATTTTCTCGTTCTGCTGGAGATGAAACATCAGGAACACTCCTGAATTTTTATATATATATATATATATATATATATATATATATATATATATATATATATATATATATATATATATATATATATATATTTTTTTTTTAATTTTATTTTCATTCCACAATTTTATTCTAGTTTTATTTCATTTCCTATGGCGTCCTGCACTGAACAGAACAAGGCCATCAGCCTGCAGCATCAGCATGACCAAACACTGACTCAAGTCTTGCCAAGATCCTAGAATATGACAGAACCACAACTTCAGCCTGCTCCGAAGATAATGATGATGATGATGTTGTTGTTGTTGTTGTTAATCTCATGATTGTCCTGTGGTCGATTAATCACACAGCTGATCTGTTCTGTGTAGTCCTCATGTTTTCTGTGGTGTTGAATACACACTCTGTTCTACAGATCTGCATCTGCGAGACGCTCAAAGTGTCTTTGTGAGATTCTCTTCAGTGTAATGATCATGTGAACATCACTGATGCTCAGGAACAGAAGTGTGTGTGTGTGTGTGTGTGTGTGTGTGTTTAACTCTTTTGTGCTCTTAATTCTGCCAAACACTATTGCATCCTCCTGAAGCTCTAAAATGACTAAATGAATGTGTCTGTAGAGCGAGTTTTCTCCACGGCGTCTATCATGGATCAGCTGTGATAGCTGCACAATGTGTGTTATTATGCGCATATAGACTGTTACCGCGCATTCTTCAGTGTCTGCGTCACTCTTCAGTGCCCTTTCTGTTGTAAGACGTAAGAACTCACTTGACACCGCTCAAAAGGCAAGTGGGATAATATTTACATTAGTGTATTTGCTATAAATGCTTGTATTGTTCTGTGCATGTTCTTAAGTTTTGTGTGAAACACTCTTTGAGCAGGTCAAATTAAAGGTACAGTTCATATGTCTGACTGCTGTATTAAAGGACAAAGTCATATTACAAATGATATACTGTATAAATGTAAATATATTAAGCAAAATTTAATTCAGGAATTCTTGTTGTGAAGAAAAAAATCTAATTGTGGATGAAAAGCTTCGTCAGTGCACCGTGATGCACCGAGGGTTCAATTCAATATTGAATTGAACCCAATCAATTGTAGGGTCACACCTCTATTAATTAGGTTAATTAATTAATGTGTATATTGTTGAGTGTGACTAAGGTGTGTTTCTGCTCTGTGTGTGTGTTTCGTCTGCTGCTCTTCTGTGTTTGCTGGCTTTGTTTAATCTGATGGAAACACGCGTGTCTTATTTGTGTTTTGCATGTGTGTTTTTCCATCAATGGAGGATTTCCGGAAAGTTCTCAGTCAGTCCTGAAGATGAGGAGCAGAGATTCCTTAAATCAAAAAGCATTTTCTACATCAGGGGTGTCCAAACGCAGTCCTGGAGGGCCGGTGTCCTAGAGAATTTATCTCCAAATCTAATCAAGCACACCTGAACATGCTAATCAAGCTTTTACTAGACATACTAGAAACTTGCAGGCAGGTGTGTTGAAGCAAGATGGAGCTAAACTCAGCAGGACACTCGCTCTCCAGAACAGAGTTTGGACACCCCTGCACTAGATGATCATAAAATATTGAGTTTTTCCAGAATAATCTAGTTTAGGTGTGCCCAAACTCTGTCCTAATGGGCTGGTGTCTTTAAAACCCTGATCAAACACACCTGAACCAGCTAATTAAACTCTGTCTACTGGAAACTTCCAGGCAGGTGTGTTGAAGGAAGTTGGAGCTGAACTATGCAGGACACCAGCCCGCAGGACCGAGTTTGGACACCCCTGATTTTAGGTTTTAAATGGGCTGAACAGTATTTCTCTATAGTTGTGTATTTGGGGCAGAAATACACATCCTCTATTTGATTTGTGTCAGTTTTTTGATGTCTGTCTTTTCTATTTCCAGATCACTGAGGCGATATTTAGAAAGAATAAGTTTTCTTTTAATAGTTTTAATAATGGATATTTGTCTGATTCTGTTTAGGGCTGAATGTCATTGAAGTTTAGTTTGAGGTCAATTCAGTCTTTAGTTTTTGGTCATGATTATATTTGAGTGTTTCGTCAGTGTGTTTGTGGAGGTTTTGTTCTCTCAGTATTTTTAGCATCAGCTTCTCTCTGTAGATTCTCTGTCCTGGTTTTTGGTGTCAGTTTTTAATCTTCAGAGTCTGACAGCCGTATCTGATCATCTGTACTGTACGCTCAAATTAATACTCTCAGCTCATTAATAAAGCAGCCCAATTATAATACTCCATCATCGTCATCATAACTGTGGTCTATTAGCAGTACTGAATAGTGAACAATTTGTGTGCAGTGACAAAGGAAACGTACATTATTTTTACCTCACTTGGTATCTTTGTAGAAAGACTTTTGTCATATATGTTTGTTTTATTATTGTGTAATATAATTCAAATTTTTTATATTTTTTTATATATATATATATATATATATATATATATATATATATATATATATATATATATACACACAGCTAAAGTCAGAATTATTTGCCCCCCTTAATTTTTTTTTTCTTTTTCCAATACCCAAATGATGATAACAGATTCAGGAAATGTTCACAGTATGTCTGATAATATTTTTTTTCTTCTGGAGAAAGTCTTATTTGTTTTATTTCGGCTAGAATAAAAGCAGTTTTTAATTTTTTAAACACCATTTTATATATATTTGTATATATATATATATATATATATATATATATATATATATATATATATATATATATATATATATATATACATATTTATATATGTACAATGTATATATATCTTTTTTTTTCATTAATTTATTTATTCAATTTCCTTCAGCTTAGTCCCTTTATTAATCAGGAATTGCCACGGTGCAATTAACCTCCAACTATTCCAGCTTTTGTTTTACACAGCTGATTCCCTTCCAGCTGCAACACAGTACTGGGAAACATGCATACACTATGGCCAATTTAGGCACAGGAAAGTTTATTTATATAGCACATTTCGTACACAGTGGCAATTCAAATTGCTTTACATAATCAGGAATAAAAAAGACACGTGTAAGAGAATAAAAACAAATAATAAAAATTATCTTCTTTATTTTTTATTTTGCCTTGCTTTGCCTAAAATGTAGTTGATCAGTTCCCCTATAGCGCATGTGTTTGGACTGTGGGGGAAACCGGAGCACCTGGAGGAAACCCACGCCAACACGGGGAGAACATGCAAACTCCACACAGAAACACCAACTGACCCAGCCGAGACTCAAACCAGAGACCTTCTTGCTGTGAGGCCACAGTGTTGAACCTGAGCCACCGTGTCGGCCCTTTTTAATATTTTATTTTATTTACATGTACTTTTAATTTTCAAATAAAACTTTATGGGTGCTTTGACACGGTTTTGGTCCACACCTGGGTTTGTTTGACGTCAGAGTATGGTATGTTTAGCTAGTGTGAACGTGTCTTCTTAACTCGGGTGCGCACCCATGAACCATACCCGAGTCCACATCACGCAAACTCTAGTCTGGTTCACTTCTGGTATAAATGCAATTGTACCAAAAAACAGAAGTGAACCGCCAACTGTACAACAAACTACCTTTTTGAAAATACCGGTAAATTCGTTCTGGCTATTTTCCGGAAAGAGAAGTTGTAACATTACCGACAATTTGCCGGAATGCTGCGCTGTGTGAATGCAGAAGGAAGATTGCCGTAATAAGCGCGTGCACGTCTAGAACGTGCTGACGTGAGACGTCTGCTTTAGCCAATCACAACAGTCAGACGCATTTACGTCCGCGCGGTTTGTGAGAATAAAAGCCTTTGAATATTTTTCCAGACACATTTAGCTGCTAGAAGTTAGTCAGATCACGTTTATATGTTCTTCTTAATGCCAACTGTGTAAATAATCATCGATGAGATGCTTATGATAAGCCGTTGTTTGTTTACCTTCAAGCTTTGCGTGTGCCTGTGAAACAGCCTGTGAGCGCCTGCACACGCACATTTTATGAACATCTCGACATGCGAAAGTGATCCTGCGAAAGTTGTTCACAATATTGATCATCCACAGAGTTTGTGACGTAGTCAAATGTTTACAAACACAAGCGCAGCCGTTTAAAGCTGATTTGTGGTGAATGATGTCAGAATTTACCGGTATTTTGGAATGGATGTGTGAATGCTCTTTTCCGGAAAATTTCCGTAACGTCCTCGCCTGTGTGAACAGCGCTTTTTTTGAATATACCGGTAAAGTCGTTCCGGAAATTTTCCAGATATTTACCGGTATCACTGTGTGAAAGGGGCTAATGTCTGCTTGTGTCCTCCAAAAACAGCTTCTGAAGAGCATGTTAAATCTTAAAGAGACTTTGCTAGCAAGCAGTGTTGTGATCACATGGGCTTTGCACGCTGGCGCTGGACACTGCTGGATAGAATAGCTGTAACGGAATTTAGAGCATCAGACTGCTTATATCAGAGATTTTTAATGCAGTCCGATATAGTTTTTGGGCTGATATTGGACCTATTTCCGATATCAATATCAATCGGGACATCCCTAATTAGATCCAGTGGAAAAACCTTGATGACCAGTCCGACGAGCACAGCTCTCACCTGGGTAGATAACTGCCTGGAGCTTAGACATCCATACGCTGCAGTACATGCCAGTGTGTGTGTGTGTGTGTTTACGGCGATGTAGTATGGATGGAGAGTTTTTCAGAAACGCTGGGTGGACGTGGATCATTTTCATTCTAAAACACTGTTTTAAAACTAAAATGTATTAGTGTAAATGGGGCCTTCTGAACCGTCTGAACTCTTACCTCTTGTTAATCGTAAATATATGCACCAAAGCTTTGAAGTTTGGTAATCATTCAAACTGGATTAATCCCTTAAACTGGACTAGATCTATGTTAAGCTGCTTAGTGATCTATGTTAAGCTGACACGATCTGCATTATAGAGGCGCAGCAGAAATAAAGATGAATTGAGTTGAGAAAGTGGAGGCAGCAGTTCAGGGGTTAAAGACTCCTGCATTCTTTGAGTGTGTTTTCCATGTCCATAATCAGCCCAGTAAACACAGCTTAGGCGGATGATCAGGCGGATGAACACATAAAGGGCAGCGGGATGGAAATAGCAGCATGATTTTTCCAGAAGTCTCTAAAAGCAGCTGAAGTACCTGTTGTTTTCTGCGGTCCTTTTAAAGGCTTTTCTCAGGCTGATTCTGTCCTGGAGGAGAAATAAACCAGGCCGGAGCGAGCGGGTATTTATATCAGCCCTCCGCTGGAGATCCCGCTCCAATTAACTGCTAATTAACTTTTGATCAGCTGAGGGAGGAGGAGGTGTTTCAGGCTGAGCTCCAGAGGAGGACAGGCCTACTTTACTGATGTGTTTCTGGAGGTCCAGCTAAAGCAGATTACTAATGCTTAATGAAGAGCATGAGGGGTGTATATTAAGATCAGTTAACATCTGATGGGTGAGCAGATTAATGCTGATGAACTGATCAAACTCACTTTATTTGATTGCTTTATATTATGATAACTCAGTTGAAGAGCGTGTTATTCGGCCTCCTTTAAAATGTAATGATTTTGATAATGTCTTTCCTTTTATATTTATTATCTGGAGAAAGACTAGGTTTTTACAGTTTAGCCGGAATATGTGTATTTTTGAAATATTGCATATTGTAAAATTATTGTGTGTGTGCGTGTGTGTGTGTGCAAGTGTGTATGTGTGTGAGAGAAAGAGTCTGTACACTGTACACTGTATACACTGTACATGTATCTGTGTGTGTGTGTCTGTATATGCATGTGTGTTTGTGTATGCATGAATCTGTGTGTCTGTATGCGTGTGTGTGTGTGTGTGTGTATATATGCATGTGTCTTTGTGTGTCTATATGCATGCATCTGAGTGTGTGAGCGTGTATTTCTGTGTGTGTGTGTGTGTGTGTGTATGCATGTGTCTTTGTGTGTGTCTATATGCATGCATCTTAGTGTGTGAGCATGTATTTCTCTCTCTCTGTGTGTGTGTGTGTGTGTGTGTGTGTGTGTGTGTGTGTGGCTTTGTGTCTTTGTGTGTGCATGTGTCTGTGTGTCTATATGCATGTGTGTGTGTGTGTGTGTGTGTGTGTGTGTTTGTGTGTGTGTGTGTGCGTGCATGCGTGTGTGTACAGGCCATATTTAGCATGTGGTGTATTCCCTCTGTCTCTGTAATGTCAGGGTTCAGTGTGTGTGTCCTTATATAGTCTTGTGCTGTGGGTAGTGTGTGTGTGTGTGTGTGTGTGTGTGTGTGTGTGTGTGTGTGTGTGTGTGTGTGTGTGTGTGTGTGTGTGTGTGTGAATTGGACAAACTTCATGTTCAGCCCAGATCTGATGAGATCTTCATGTGTGTTTCTGGAGTTTTCCCTCAGTTTAGTTTTGTCGTGTATTCAGACATTCTCTGTCATTATTAGCATGCTCACTGTCCACACACACACTGTTGCAGTGCACTATTATTAATGTTGTTTATCTGGAGAATCTTTAAAGGGATTGTTTCTAAATGTCAATCCTTCAACAACTGTTGAGTTTTGATCAAAAGTAAATCATGGTATATTTGTCTTATATCATGTGTGTTAAATTGTGGTTGATGCCTGTTTATTGTTATAAACCTGTTTATTAATTAAAAGTGTTCAACATGATATTTCTATAATGATTATGTATGTTTGTTGTGTCTATATTAAAATGGGAAATGCTATCTGAAATGGATGCAGGATTGTGTTTTAGTGTAAGTGCTGCTGACTTGTTCACTGTGATGATCCTGCTATAGACACAGATCTGTGGGCTTTCCTGACAGTATTCTGTAACGTCTAAACTCCGCCTCCTTTCTCTTGCTCATGAATATGCATGAATATGGATTTACTGAATATGTATTGATCATCTCTCCTCTTTCTCTTGCAGCCGGAGAACCTGCAGAAGACGTGGCTGCGCGAGTTCTGTCAGGTAAGAAGCTTGGTTTATTTTGATGGTCCCTTTAATGCGCTTTGTTGAATTGAGTTACACTGCGTCTACACACCAACTCATTCTCATTAGATTATAAGCAGACTGTTAGGGTTGGAGTTAGTGTAAGTTGACATGTACCTGCCAAGTTTTCTCTAGTCAAATGTCTGTTGAAGGAGCAGAATCAGCAGATATTAAGCAGACAGTCTACTGATACTCTATTGAGAAGTCAACAAAATGTGCCATAGAGACCATCAGAATAAAGTCTTACCAGAAACCGTTTACTGAAAGTAGAGACCTGCTTCAGACAGATTTACGGTAGAGTCTAGATCAGATATGCGGCCGGCCGGAAGTGCGATATGCACAGTAATATAGCAGCATTTTCTATGACACTGTATAGCAGTAATGAATATTTTAACAGGTCTGTGACGGTTGGGTTTAGGGTTGGGGTGGGGGTAGCCATTAAAAATGTAATTTATTGGGTAATTTAATGGATAGCATAAATAATAACTGGTACAGCTACTGTTTTTATGTTATTTTGAGGGTTGGGGTGGGGGTGGACGTTAATAAAAATACAAAAAATGGTAAATTTTATAAATAATTCTCGATAACTTCCAGCCGCAGCCATATCCGACCTAGCAACAACCCAGATTTATCAGTCCTGCTCCTGCAAAAATCATTTTCTCCCAGCCGCAGCGTTTAGGTTTAGTCCTGCTCCTGCACATAAAAGCCCGCAGGAAAACATATCAGTAGTTTTACTTTCCTCCGCTACTCTGTTATTGGTTTCACATGCTTTCCTTTTAAATATAAATAATAAAGAAATGGAAAATAAACCAATATGTTGTTTTATTTGAGTTCAATTAAATAAAATGATGAACGGGACGTCACGGTGGTGCGATCTCCTCACAGCAAGATGATCACTGATGCGAGCCCCACCTGGGTCAGTTGGTGTTTCTGTGTGGAGTTTGCATGTTCTCCCTGCGTTCGAGTGGGTTTCCTCCGGGTGCTCCGGTTTCCCCCACAGTCCAAACACATGCACTATAGGGGAACTGATCAACTGAACTTAATTGGCCATAGTGTATGAGTGTGAATGCAAGAGTGATTGGGTGTTTCCTAGTGTTGAGTTGAAGCAGTTGGCGGTTCATTCCGCTGTGGCGACCCTGGATTAATAAAGTGACTAAGCCAAAAAGAAGAATGAATGAATTAAATGATGAACATACAGTTAGAGCAGTTAGAAATAGGCCAATAACTTTCCAATGAAAAAAATAATAATGGTTTTTATGACATGCTGCGTTATCCTGCTGGAAGTAGCCATCAGAAGATGGAGACACTGTGCTCATAAAGGGATGGACATGGTCAGCAGCAATACTCAGGTAGGCTGTGGCGTTGATGCTCAATTGGTACTAATGGACCCAAAGAAAATCCCCCCCACACCATTACACCACCACCACCAGCCTGAACCGCTGATACAAGGCAGGATGATCCATGCTTTCATGTTGTTGAGGCCAAATTGTGAGCCGAGCATCCGAATGTGTCAGCAGAAATGGAGACTCATCAGAGCAGCAACGTTTCTCCAATCTTCTATTGTCCAGTTTTGGTGAGTCTGTGTAAATTGTAGCCTCAGTTTCCTGTTCTTAGCTGACAGGAGCGGCACCCGGTGTGCTCTTCTGCTGCTGTAGCCCATCCACCTCAAGGTTGGCCGTGTTGTGTGTTCAGAGATGCTCTTCTGCAGAGCTCGGTTGTAACGAGTGCTTATTTGAGTTACTGTTGCCTTTCTATCAGCTGGAACCAGTCTGGCCATTCTCCTCTGACCTCTGGCCTCATCAACAAGGCATGATGCTCACTTTGAACTGCAGCAGATCGTCTTGACCATGTCTACATGCCTAAATGCAGTGAGCTGCTGCCATGTGATTGCCTGATTAGAAATGTGCATTAACGAGCAGTTAGACAGGCGTACCTAATAAAGTGGCCGGTGAGTGTATATGCATGCATCTAGTGATCACTGTAACTCATGTGATTTAAATGGATTTTTTTCCTCAACAAAACAAAAATGCTTAGAGTTGAAGGTGATTAACCTATATAACCTTATCATAATTATAATTAATTATAGGTTATAAAAATAGAAAGAATAAAAGCTGTCATTTAAAGATCATATTTCACAAGATCTGTTTATTATTGCATACAAGACTTATACTCATAATATCAATTAAACTATTTTACAATTAGAGTGACGAGCTTTGTTTTATTTGTCAAGCTGTCATAACAATGTCATCTCTGCATTAAAAATGTCATAACTGAGCGAATGACACTTAATGACAGTAGTCACAAGCATGCTTAAATTGCATATCATGATTATAAAGGGGTATTATGAACACGCCTTCAAGTAAAGTGTTACCAAATAGGTCATGTAGGTTTCTGTAGCCGCTCAAGCATGAGTAATTGTGTTTCTATCTGAGATGTGGTATTGTACTGCTGATGCTCCTCATGCAGGACTCATTTACTAATCAAACCATGAGCTCTGACCCGCTGTCAGTCCTGTGCTGTATTTACATGCAGAGGACACACACATTTACCTACTGCTCCAACTACTGACCTCACCACAGAGGTCACACACTCACGTCACTCTATTATTGTTGACCAAAAGCTCATTTCACGATGAGGATAATCTTTCACGATACAGTTTTTATAAATGCATATGTTCTAGAAAGTGTACAGAAGGGCTTTATATATTGAATAGGCTTAAATGTTTCAGAAAAGGATTTGATTATTTCGCATTTTATTTTTAACCTTATAAATATAGTAAACAAAATATGACTTTGGATATATTCCACTGTTACTGTTTAGTTTTATGTGGACAGACATTATTATCATTATCATTATTATTATTGTTATTATAACAGTAAATAATTCAGATCACAATTATAGTAAATACAGCCTTTTCGGGCTCTGTTTTAATGATCTAGGCACAAAGTCTAAAGCATTAAGGATGTGTTCGTAACCGCTTTTGCTTTTTTTAAGGATAGATAAATCCGCTCTGTGCCTGGTGCATGGTCTAACAGGGCTGTGCTGATTCTCTTAATGAGCTCTGGCTGTGTTTTGAGCATTTAAACCAATCAGAGTCTCGTTTCTCATTCCCTTTAAGAGTCAGTTGCGTCGCTCCATGGTGCATTTGCTATTTACATGGTGACTCTGTAAGTGTAAAAACTGAACGCTTCACTAGCAAGAACACAGTTAATCAGAGCATCTGCAGCGCGAGGATAAAGAACCAGCCTCCTCCATTCAGCCTCTTTACTTTCTCTTTACTCTTACTCTTTACTCCTTTACTTTGGTGGAGTGAGGAAACGGTGGTAACTCACTCCACTGAACACATCCATTAGCCCACATATTTAATCTCCTTTGTTAAACGCAATGATTTGCTTCAAAACTGTTTCTAAATTCAGTTCTGATCTCCAGCAAAGGAATAAATGAACAATAATAATGAAGTGTGGTCAGAAAACTGAGTTATATCCAAACACACGTCCTGTTCTTATCCCCATATGCTGATGCAGACGTCTCCAAAACCCCACAGCTGGACACATCTACACTTGTGTTTATTATAAATCTGCAGATAATCAATAATACTGATGATAATAATCACATTATACAGATGCAGATGGTCATCAATAAACTGAAGAAGCGCCCCGAGGTGAAGAAGGCATGGAGGCAGTGCTGTTTATACTGATGGAGAAAATCATCATTTCTGGATCATTTTAATCCTTTAATTGTTTTCATCTGTAGAGATATGTGTGTGTTGCTGTTCATCCTGTGTGTGTTCAGCGTTTGGACCTGCAGAGGTGCATAACTAACGTGCTCTGCTGGACTTTAGAGCAGCTTTTAGTTGGTCAATGGTGCTGTTGGTCTGTTTCAGTTCCTCAACATAGCAACGCTCCAACAATGCGCCTTAACACACCTCCTTTATACACCAGCACACACAGGAGTCCACAGAGTGCAGCAAATGGATTTGCTATTTAAACAACGTGACGCAAAATGCGAAAGATACTGTTGCACTGGGCTGAAAATAGCAATAAATCACACCAAACACGTCTTGCGCTTTATTGCACCGGGTGCATGATGGGGGTCTTGTTGTTGAATCACTAAATACTTCCTTTATTGTATGTCACTTTGGACAAAAGCATCTGCTAAATGACTAACGCCCCATTCACACGGGGCTTCAGCATCAACGCTTGACTGAAGGCGTATCTGAAGTTGGGGCTAACGCGATCGTCATAGCAGCGTCAGCCAATGAAATTCAGTCAGCAATAGGCCACTGTCTAGCTGGTGTATTTGCATACAGCGATCTAATTGGCTGACACTTCCGTCGGCGCTTGAAAAGTTGAGCTAGTCCCAACTTCTGCAGCGAGCAACGCCTCTAAGCAGCGCCGACGGATCCACAATGCAGTTCGGCAATGCCTGACATCTCCCTTTCAAAGTGAATCGGATGCGTTGACGATGATGCCCTGTTTGATTAAGGCATAAAAGTAAACACAGTCATCACATATTTCCCAAGTAACACTTTAAGAAAATATCAAACAGTTTTTTTTTACGCCAAAATATAAAATATAAACAATTATAATTCTTGTATTGAGAATTAAGTCGTCACTTCTTGTTGAAATATAAAGCAAAGTTGGCCTCGCTCACTTTACATTACACGCTAAGCAGTTTTCAGAAGTGAAGACTCTTTAGTTTGTGCTTTCTTGCTGCCAGTGTTTATTAAACATAATGCAAGTCCCAATGTTATGGCCTGAAACCTAAAGTGGCAATAAGGTCTTAATGTCTGGAAAGAGTCTGAAACTCCTAGAGGGTCATGAAACTCACTCTCTGATTCCGGTATATAGACCTCTTTCTCTTTGTTGCTGCATGGAGGACGCCATAGAGACCAGTGTCTTTGTTTGTCAGTGGTTTGTTCTGTTGACAATATTGCTTTATATAATTATTGCTGAAGGGGGCTATTATATTGACCCCAAAATGGGTTTAAAACTATTAAAAACTGCTTTTTTTCTAGCTGAAATAAAACTAATGACTTTCTCCAGAAGAATAAATATTAGAGGAAACACTGTGGAAAACTCCTGAATCTGTTCAGCATCATTTGGGAAATATGTAAAGAGAAGTAAAATTCACAGGAGGGCGAATAATTCAGTCTTCAGCTGTACATCTCTTATTATTCCGCTATTCCTCCGACTGTAGTTATACTTAGATTTTCTTTATAGGGCACCTTTAAAAGCAGCTTAAAGTGTCATAAACGGGTCTGAGTATTGACCGCTGACTGCAGGATGATGAGTGGATGGATGATCTCTTCATTAGTGTGTGTTCACTGAGGCTCATCATGGGCTGCGGCTGATGGGAAATCTATAGTTTTACTGCAGTAATAGTCTGATTGAGCAGTAATGCAGCTGTGGAGATCTGCTCTAACTCACTCAAGAACACTGCTGTGGCCTGGAGGAAGCAGATTATAGCGTTAGAGTCCCGGTCGCTGGTTGGACTCCCGGCTGGCTCAGTTACACTACGGCCAGTGTAGTTGATCAGTTCCCCTATAGCGCATGTGTTTGGACTGTGGGGGAAACCGGAGCACCCGGAGGAAACCCACACCAACACGGGGAGAACATGCAAACTCCACACAGAAACACCAACTGACCCAGCCGAGACTCAAACCAGTGACTTGAGTGCTGTGAGGCGATTGTGCTACCTATGATTATTATTATTATTAGAGTGTGTGTTGTAGTGTATTTCCAGTTTATGCATGCACTGTTCGTCAGATGCAGATCTTCAGTGTGTGTGTGTGTGTGTGTGTGTGTGTGTGTGTTTCAGACGGTTCAGTCTCACCGGCCGCAGTTCGTGGCTCTGCACTGTCAGGAGGTCGGAGGGAAAAACTACGAGGCGTCGATGACACACGTGGACAGCTTCATCAAGTGAGTCCTCAACAACATCCGTGTGTGTGTGTGTGTGTGTTTCCATACGCTCATTATTAAAGCTGTCAGAGTCAATATTTACACGCACACTGAATGCACTCACATACACGCTGAACACACTCACACACACTGAACACACGCACACACACACACTCACACACATACACTGAACACACATTAAACGAACACACATATGCATGTACACACACACTGAACACATGTGTGCAAGTGCACACATACACACTCACACACATACATCCTGGACACACACAAACACTGAACACACACACACACACATGCTGAATACATATGTACAGACAAGTACACACACACACACTCACAGACACTGAATGGATATGTACAGATACATACAATTACACACACCTTTAATTATGAGTAGTGAAATGTCAACAGCAGTGGCTCATGTTGAAATCTTACTATATAAGAGAGCGCAGTTAAGCCAAACCAGTAAACCAATATAGTACACACACACACACACACACACACATACACACCTATGCTGTTTACTCAGAACAAACACAAAGCACGAGTCAGAAAGCACATTAGAAACACACACACACACACACACACACACACTTCAGTTTACTGATGTAAAGAGTGCTATAATGTGAACACTACTCTTCATATCAGTAATATCACTGCTCCTCCTGCAGTCATGCCACGACAGGGACGTTCCCTGTTCCCTGTATACACCTCAGCATAGGCTGGGTCAGGTATGGAAAAACCCAAATAGTTTTTTTGTCTTTTCAGTAAATTTAAATCACATATTTGGTAACTTTATAATAACGACACACTATGGCTGCATTTACACTGCGCTGTATGGTCCATGTACATGTAAATAGGAACAAATCACATGAATTGTGATTTACTCGGATCAGATTCGGGTTCATATGTGGAAATGTATCCGGTATGAATGTGATCTGTGTTCTCGTGTCTGCAGTGTAAGCAGGTAGATCAGATTTTCACCTGTCAATGCGAGTCGCACATCATTAAAAAGCATCAGAAATGACGTCAACACTGATGCTTTCATTTCAGAACAGACTTCAGCAGAGTCGCAAACCTTAAATCTCATACAGGAGGACCTAAACGCTCTTATATTGTCATGCAGCACAGGTATTTAAGCATTTTAACAAGAGAGAGTGAGAGAGCTTAATATCCACCATGTAACCATTCATTCATTCATTCATTTTCTTGTCTCTCTTCTTATTATCAGCTGTCAGTCAGCGCCAGCTGTTTTCTTTCTCCAGGGGCCTCATGTATCAACGCTGCGTACGCACAAAAACTTTGCGTACGCCAGGTTTCACGCTCAGAATCGCTCACGTTTGGATTTACTAACAATGAACTGAACGTGGGGATGTGCGCAGCTTCACGGCAGCTTCATGGCTGGCGTACGCACATTTTTTGTGCGTGTCTGTTTTATTTCCATTGGCGACTCCTAGAGGCGGTTGTGTTAAATTCCTCTCTACAAAGTGTCTGAGCCTTGCAATGGCAGCTGTATGAGACGGGTTCATCTAGCAGGTTTATAAGGTTTCCATACCATACAGTTAACCAGCTAAACATTAAAGCACAATCTGCAGCGGTCGCCTGTTTTCCCAATGTAATCTGAGCGATCTACTGCACACACATTGCTATAGAGACACCATCTGAAGATGAATTTGCATGCGTGAATCAGAAACATTTCCATTCAATAAATGTGCAAATAAAATATGATGCACAGACTTATTAATGATTCCTACTTGTCTTTCTCGTGATAAATAGTGGGCAAAATCTGATATGTAGCGGGGGAAAAAAGAGGAAAGAGTTCATCAGACGCTGGATTCGAGCCGAGTTTATGCTCGAACGTGTCAATACATGATCACATGCGTCTTACAAGGTGCACCACTGAGACTGCTAAGAGTTCAGCAACATTTTACAGATATAAACCACACTATTTCCTTTTTTAATTCACTCAGTGCGATGTTCAGACCCAACTGTGTTAACCGCATCAGCTAAACTCTCCCACTCTATTGTTTTCTTTTGTTGTTAATTCCGGAGAACAAACTTGCAAATAACACCGCTTTTCTCCGGTCTACCTCTGAAAGCAGCACCTCCAGTTCACATTCTGTTCAAAGTTTCTCCTCTTGTTTGCTTTTGCCGTTGCTTTTTCGTTGGGTTTTGCCATTAGCATAGTTATTAGCATATTCATACAGGGGAGGAGGCAGGGAGGGGTTTTGTGCTCGTGCATGTTGCGCTCAGTTTCACGTTCATTCGGATGTACAAAAGAATATGCGTGAGATTCGGCGTACGCAGTGTTTCATACATCTGAATTTTTTTCTGCGTACGCACATTTACAGCTTTGTGCGTACGCAATGTTTTAGTAAGATTTCCACGCAAGTCTTCGTACATGAGGCCCCTGGTCATTGCGCCTTTGCCGTGTGCTGTTTAAAGATGCAAGCAGGTCAGCAAAAAAATCAGATACAGTCACAAAATCAGAACTGACCATCAAGATCTGCAGTGTAAATGCAGCCTAATAGTCATTTTTAAGGACTAGCAAATAGTTAATGATAGTGATTTTACATTACTAAATTAAGCAGTGAATTACTTACAAACTAGTTATTTAAGAATAGTTAAAGGGCCACGAAGTCAGGAAAGTGGGTGTGTCCTGCTCTGTTTAGGTGTGAGTGTTGAGTGGTGAAAGAGGGTTAGGTTAGGGTTAGGGTTAGGTAGGGGTTTGCATGAAAAGGGTTTCAGGGCCTGCTCACACTATATCCAAACCATGCCCAGGCCCGTTTCCCGGATCGATTGAGAAGTGTGAGTGCTCTGAATCGGGCTCAGGCATGGTTCACTTGGGCTTTGGCTTAAATATTTAGAGTTGTATGGTAAATATAAGGAGAGACTAGGCGGAATAGCGGTGTTTACTTGTGTTTTGTTGTTAAACTAATTAAAATCTACATTATCGATGCTGTAAAAGGACCTAATGAAACAGAAAATAGTCTTATCAGTCTTTCACCTGAAGATTTTAGCAGCTGAACAACACTTCTGTGCAGATATAACCCATTTGTAACAACAACATCTAACGTTACATCAGCTTTGCGTGAAGCTAAAACAGTTTTAAAACTGAACATGACCTGTCTAAGAGAAACCCTTCAGACATGGTGTCATCCTTTCTCCAGCGTGCAAAGGTAACTCCAATATTGATTCAAGTTTTTAAGAAGTTTTGATTCTCTCTCTTGAACGCGGCGGCGATCAGCGGAGCTGCGTACAGAAGGCTGCACAGTTGTTCAAATCTGCATTTGCTGACAGACAGTTTGGGCTACTTATCGGAATTATGGGAGATGTCGGTCCGACTCTATTTAATTGGATGAACATCATGTTTTAGTTTTATGCCTTACTCAGAATATAAAAACACATATAAACACATTTAGATCATTTACTGTAATCAGCACTATTAGACTGTGAAGAGACTTTCAACCAGCACAACATAAACTGCTTCTGAAGAGCATCACCTGCTGCTGCGTTCATCATTCTTACTGTTCAGTGAAACTGTCGGAGTTTATCAAAGACACAAACCCCCTTCCTGCACCACAGCTGAGCTGCTGTTTGCATGTTACCTGCTTTTTTAAGCCAACAATTGAGTTTGTTCATATTTGACCCAAGGTTGGATTACAACAATCCAGCATTTGTTTAGATTGCATTATTAAACAATGTTATATTCATACACGAATTTGAGGAAACATCGAACACACTTGAGGACAGCTGCTTTAAGTTGAGAAATGTTTCAAGATGACACTGAACTCGAAAGTTTGTGTGTGTTTAGAGAGCTGCTGTCCAGCGACGCTATGAAGGACTTCAACCGAGTGCGGGTTTACCTGGACAAGAACTACACATCGCAGGAGCAGTTCACAGTGAGTCAAGTGTG